>NW_026968038.1:0-137934 GCF_028390025.1 Pseudophryne corroboree | reverse complement strand
CCCCTCCTCTGCACTACTACTATCCCTACTACTCCCAGCCTGTCCCCTCTTCTGCACTACTACTATCACTACTACTCCCAGCCTGCCCCCTCCTCTGCACTAGTACTATCAATACTACTCCCAGCCTGCCCCCTCCACTGCACTACTACTATCACTACTACTCCCAGCCTGCCCCAGTCCACTGCACTACTACTACCAATACTACTCCCAGCCTGCCCCCTACACTGCACTACTACTACTCCCAGCCTGCCCCCACTTCTCTGCACTACTACTATCACTACTACTCCCAGCCTGCCCCCCTCCACTGCACTACTACTATCACTACTACTCCCAACCTGCCCCCTTTACTGCACTACTACTATCACTACTATTTCCAGCCTGCCCTCTCCTCTGCACTACTACTATCCCTACTACTCCCAGCCTGCCCCCTCCTCTGTACTACTACTATCACTACTACTCCCAGCCTGCCCCAGTCCACTGCACTACTACTATCAATACTACTCCCAGCCTGCCCCCTACACTGCACTACTACTACTCCCAGCCTGCCCCCACTTCTCTGCACTACTACTATCACTACTACTCCCAGCCTGCCCCCTCCTCTGTACTACTACTATCACTACTACTCCCAGCCTGCCCCCCTCCACTGCACTACTACTATCACTACTATTCCCAGCCTGCCCCCTCCTCTGCACTACTACTATCAATACTATTCCCAGCCTGCCCCCTACACTGCACTACTACTACTACACCCAGCCTGCCCCCACTTCTCTGCACTACTACTATCAGTACTACTCCCAGCCTGCCCCCCTCCACTGCACTACTACTATCACTACTACTCCCAGCCTGCCCCCTCCACTGCACTACTACTATCACTACTATTTCCAGCCTGCCCTTTCCTCTGCACTACTACTATCAATACTACTCCCAGCCTGCCCCCTCCACTCCACTAGTACTACTCCCAGCCTACCCCCACTCCTCTGCACTACTACTATCACTACTACTCCCAGACTGCCCCCTCCTCTGCACTACTACTATCACTACTATTCCCAGCCTGCCCCCTCCTCTGCACTACTACTATCACTACTACTCCCAGCCTGCCCCCCTCCACTACACTACTACTACTCCCAGCCTGCCCCCACTTCTCTGCACTACTACTATCACTACTACTCCCAGCCTGCCCCCTCCTCTGCACTACTACTATCACTACTACTCTCAGCCTGCCCCCTCCTCTGCACTTCTACTATCACTACTACTCCCAGCCTGCCCCCTCCTCTGCACTACTATCATTACTACTCACCTGCCTGCCCCCTCCTCTGCACTACTATCACTACTATTCCCAGCCTGCCCCCTCCTCTGCACTACTATCACTACTACTCCCAGCAGTGCCGTAACTAGGCAGTTTAGCGCTGTGTGCAAGAAACGGCATTGGCGCCCCCCTTATGTAAAATAGTGGCAGTGCGGCATGGCTTCATGGGGAAGGGATGTGGTCACAAAATAATACCAATTCATACTATGGTGCACAGTAGTCTCCATTATTCAAATTACGCTGCACAGTAGCGCCACTAGACCAGGTAGAGCCCCTTTTACACATTACTGCAGCCAGTACCCCTATTTACACATTACAGCAGCCAGTCCCCATTTTTACACATTACGGGAGGCCGGTCCCTCTTTTTACACATTACGGCAGACAGTGACCCCTTTTTACACATTACGGCAGACAGTGTCCCCTTTTTACACATTACGACGGACAGCGTCCCCCTTTTTACACATTACGGCAGACAGCGCTCCCTTTTTACACATTATGGCAGCCAGTGTCCCGCTTTTTACACATTACGGCAGACAGCGCCCCCCCTTTTTATACATTATGGCAGACAGCGTCCCCTTTTTACACATTATGGCAGACAGTGTCACCCTTTTTACACATTATGGCAGACAGCGTCCCCTTTTTATACATTACGGCAGACAGTGTCCCCCTTTTTATACATTCCAGCAGACAGCGTCCCCCTTTTTATACATTGCGGCAGACAGCGTCCTCCTTTTTACACATTACGGCAGACAGCATCCTCCTTTTTACGCATTACAGCAGACAGCGTCCCCTTTTTACACATTATGGCAGACATTGTCCCTCTTTTCACACATTACGGCAGACAGCGTCCCCTTTTTACATATTATGGCAGACAGCATCCCCCTTTTTACACATTACGGCAGACAGCGTCCCCCTTTGTACACATGACGGCAGACAGCGTCCCCTTTTTACACATTACGATAGATAGACAGATAGATAGATAGATAGATAGATAGATACTTACCATCTCTCCCCGCTGGCTCATGCTCCTCGGTACATGCAGTCAGGCAGATCCTGGGCAGGGGAGAAGGAGGAGGAGGGAGGGGGACTCCGGAGACGCAGCAGCGCAGTGTACTTGGTGGTGGCGCCGCTGCAGCTGTCCCTCTCCTTCCGCATTGGCTGTGAATGCTGGGATGAGAGAAGCGCATCCCAGCATTCACAGCAGCGCTGGCTAGCCAATGCCGAAGGAGAGGGACAGCTGCAGCGGCGCCACTACCAATTACATAGCGCTGCTGCGGTTCCAGTCCCCCTCCCTCCTCTTCCTCCCCTACCTGCGGAGCTGCTTCTCTCCTCTTCTCCTCCAGCGCGGCGCACACAGGACAGGCGGCTTGTAATGAGTCAATTTGAGTCATTACTAGCCACTGACATAGAATGCTGGCCGTTGTGCCCTCAGGGCGACTAGTTATGGCTCTGACTCCCAGCCTGCCCTCCTACTCTGCATACTAGTACTCCCAGCCTGCCTCCCTCCACTGCACTACTACTACTCAGTGGTGCAAGTGGGCGGGTATGGGTGGGTACGGCGTTCCCTTAAGAATTTAGCCGTGGGTACGCCGTACCCACCGCCGACGGGCCGACGCTCCTCGCCGCTCCCTCCTTCCGCTGCTCACCGCCGCTGCTGCGAGGGGAGGAGAGTGCAGCATTTGCCTCTCCTGCCCCTCAGTGTCTTCCTTCAATTCAGCGCCGGCCCATGAGCCAATCAGAGCTCACGGACCAGCAGTCAACCTGCCAGACCGCAAGCTTTGATTGGCTCACAGATCGGCGCTGAATTGAAGGAAGACACCCGCACCGCCGCCGGAGACTGAGGGGCAGGAGAGGTGCATGCTGTGCTCTCCTCCCCTCACTCACACACACACACACACACACACACACACACACACACAGGACAGCAGCAGCGGTGAGCAGCAGGGGAAGTGGGGGGGGGGGGCATGTATACCTGGCACTGGGGGCATATCTGTCACTGTGGGGGCATTTCTGTATCTGGCACTGGGGGCAATGTATATTTGGCACAGTGTGGGCATTTGCATATCTGGCACTGTGGGGCAATGTATACCTGGCACTCTGGTGGCATTTGTGTATCTGGCACAGTGAGGCAATGTGTATCTGGCACTGTGGGGCAATGAATATCTGGCACTGTGGGGCAATGAATATCTGGCACTGTGGGGCAATGAATATCTGGCACTGTGGGGCAATGAATATCTGGCACTGTGGGGCAATGAATATCTGGCACTCTGGGGCAATGAATATCTGGCACTCTGGGGCAATGAATATCTGGCACTCTGGGGGCATTTGTGTATCTGGCACTGTGGGGCAATGTGTATCTGGCACAGTGAGGCAATGTGTATCTGGCACTGTGGGGTAATGTATATCTGGCACTATGGGGGCATTTGTGTATCTGGCACTGTGGGGCAATGTCTATCTGGCACTGTGAGGCAATGTCTATCTGGCACTGTGAGGCAATGTCTATCTGGCACTGTGAGGCAATGTCTATCTGGCACTGTGAGGCAATGTCTATCTGGCACTGTGAGGCAATGTATATCTGGCACTGTGAGGCAATGTATATCTGGCACTCTGGGGGCATTTGTGTATCTGACACTGTGAGGCAATGTATATCTGGCACTCTGGGGGCATTTGTGTATCTGACACTGTGGGGCAATGTATATCTGGCTCTCTGGGGGCTTTTGTCTATCTGGCACTGTGGGTCAATGTATATCTGGCACTGTGGGGCAATGTATATCTGGCACTGTGGGGCAATGTATATCTGGCACTGTGGGGCAATGTGTATCTGGCACTATTGGGGTCATATGTGTATCTTCCCATATGTGTATCATGCCACAATTTTTATTGGCCACGCCCCATGTGGCATTTGGCCACACCCATTTTTGGGGCGCATGCGCCTTCGCTGCACGCACACAGTACCTATAAGACATTTTTTCTACTTGCACCACTGCTACTTCTACTCCCAGCCTAACCCCTCCTTTGCACTACTACTACTACTACTCCCAGCCTCCCCCCCTTACTGGGCACTACTACTAGTCCCAAGACTTTGTTTCCAGTCTCCAAATATCTTTACTGAGGCTCCAGGTCTATAGGAAGTGCTCTAACTGAGCTATGTTTAGAATATGAATGCAAAGTGCATGAGATTTAATTGACATCTAATCACCCTTATAGCATTGTCTCCTATCTCAGCGCCGTCCAGGGCAGGTTTTAGGCATATATTGGCTACGCAGCTGTGTAGGGTGCTGCACAGAGGAGAACGCAATGACTCAGCTGCGCAAGCGACATGCTACCTTGTGTCTGCCGTCCTGGGTAGTGCCTACCTGGAGACGCACACAGCCGGTGTCCGCTGCTGGAAGCTATAGTTTATTTGGAGTTTCTTCACTGTAGTGTATTGTGCTTCGGTGCCGGACACCGGCGCCATAAACACTTCCTGTTGTACGAGTCTCCTGGCAAGCACTACCCAGGGGGGCAGACCAGGTAATATTATAGTGTATTATTAATATTAATATATTAATTTGATTAATATAATTTAATAGATGTTAATATTATTATAAGTAATATTAATGTCTAAGGGGCACTACAACTGTGGGAATAATGTGTAAGGGGCATTACTACGGAAGGCATAATGTGGAAGGGGCACTACAACTGTGGGCATAATGTGTAAGGGGCATTACTACGGAAGGCATAATGTGGAAGGGGCACTACAACTGTGGGCATAATGTGTAAGGGGCACTGCTACTGGGCTTTTCCCATGAGACCATGCCCCCTTAATTTTTTCAGACGCGTGCTTTTGGCATGTGCAAAAGTACTTCAGAAGTGCCGGAGTATATATTTGCTTATCAAAAATTTGACCTCTGGCCAGTCCTGGCACCTTCTCAGTTGAAGGCACATTTTTGAATGCTAGAATGTTATCTCTTAGTATGTGCTCATTCAGCATTTATTCTTCATGTTATGCTAATTTTTTTAATATATTTTTTAATTATCTTATATTATTTCTATCTCATTATTTATTCTTATTTTAAATTGTATGGTGATGTGATATCTTATGTATTTACTGAAAGTGGGCATCTCAGTCGGTGCTTATTTAAATGCACGGATGTACACCAGGGAAGTGCATTATAGTGATATTAGCATGAGTACCAGATGCAATAGCAATATATGAAAGTAGGACACAACTGCATCCAACTCAGAATCATGCCCTATGATGACGTATCCTGCCCCTTAGACAGGCCCTGCCCCCTGACAGACCCCACCCCCATTAGGGCTGCTTTCATAAATTTCCCGGGCTGGTTTTCCATCCCAATCCAGCCATGACCTTACCTACATTAGAGAAACTGAATGATTGCTATAAAAAATTAGGTCGTTTAAACCTCTAGGATGGGAGTTGGCATGAAGTAACATCACATGACTTAGCCTGCCTATGGTGTGCCAGGGACATCACATGACTTAGCCTGCCTATGGTGTGGCAGGGGGTGTATTAGACTTTATTTAAGGGCTCGGTGCTGTGGGCCAAAGCCTCCCTGTTTCCAGTCTTCCCTCCCTCCCTTTTAGTTTTTGTTGGTTAGTGATTGATCGTCGGCTATTTTGCGGCGGGAAAGAACGGCAGCTCACCAGTCTGGGTGCAATAATGTATTTTGGGTGCGCTCCCTTCGTTGACTGGTAGTTGGCTGTAACCACCCATAACGGGGGACAGTATACAGGAGCAAACGCAGGATTTTTAGAGGGGGGTTTCTGTACATGTTTTATGATTTATTTATCTATCTATATATTGGCCACTTATATAGAACCACATGTGAGTAGAACACAATGGGCGGGATGTAATGCCGCCTGAGTTCGGCGCCTGTGCGAGAGGCCGGCCGAACTCAGATGTTTTTTTAAAGGGGCAATCACTTACAAGCAGGGGCATCTTAAGAGAGGATGGGGCCCGTGTGCAGGCTCTGGGTGGGCCCTCATCCTCTCCACAGCACCGTAAGATCCGGCATTGTGCTGGAGTCTACTGTGCATATGCAGGTTTCCAGAAACATGGCGCTCGCCATGTCCCGGAGACATACTTTCTTCTGCGCATGCGCAGTGGCCATTTTGGAAGTGTTTTTTTTTGCCGCGACTGCAGCCCCAGACACTGGACTCCGGAGAGATAAGTATTGAAATATGGGTGCAATGTGTGTGGTGTGGGCCCCCCTGAATCCATGATAGAAACGCCTAAGTTTACAAGGCAAAACCACGCCCTGTCAGTGATTGCCCCTTTTTTTCAAAAGTAGGCAAGTACAGTATGGATTACCCCAATACAATGACTCTGAGCAACCTCCACTTTGTGCACCTACACATCACACTAAATAAAATACAGAGAATGTAACCAGACATCCATTTTTATAGATCCCCGGTCATGAAACCGGCCGGTCAGAACACTCCGACTAGGGTATGGATTGCAGGGTCGACCCTAATTAGGTCAAATGTCATTAGGTTGACCACTATTGGTCGACATGGCAAAGGCCAACATGAAGAAAAGGTCGACACAGGAAAGGTTGACATGACAGATTGTAGACACAAAAAAGGTCGACAATGCATTTTTTTATTTTTTGGTATTTTTCTCGTAAGAGTACAGGGAACCCCAATTGGTGTACTGTGTCCCCCTGCATGGTGAGCTAACTTCGGGCAAGGTGCCTCGCTTCGCTACTAGCGTGCTTGGCACAGGATACTATTCCCAATCATAGTACAAGTAGATAGTAAAGTATGAAGAAGTTGATACTAGGAAGAAGGAAAAAAAGTTGTGTCGACCATATGTGTGTCGACCATTTGCACCTGTTGACCTTTGTATAGATCGACCATAAGCAGTGTCGACCATTTACATGCTGAGCTAATTACCATGTCATCCTAATGCATGTCAAATATTAGTGGTCGACCTAATCACTGTCTGCCTAATTAAGATACTCTGGATACCCTGTGACCAATCACCTGATCAGCTCAAATCCACACAGTCCGCCTCTTTTGAATGTTACCCCTTAGTGCTGAGGGGAAGCTGATCACTGAGAGCCTTGTATGCACCTGTGATATGAATAACATGTGTATAACCCGTCTGATTACCAACCTTAATGGCAGTGCCGTTTCTAGCGGCGGGCGAGCCGTTCAACCGCACGGGGCGCCCACCGCGGCACTTTGCATGTACTTATGTCTCCCTCCTCCCTCATCCCGAGCACTCCTGCTCGGGGGGCGGGGTTTCGCAGAATGTTGCGTTTGCGTCGTGACGTCACAACGCAATCACGTCATTCCGTGAAACCCCGCCCCCCCCAGCAGGAGTACTCAAGAGGGAGAAGGAGCAGAGAAGCCAGGGAGGAGGAGCAGACAAGCGTTGGAGGAGGCGGCCGGCGCGAGGGAGGTGAGGCGGCCCGACCCGAAGAGCGGGAAGATCTTCTATGTGTAAGTAGTCACTCTCTCTCCTCTCTCCTCTCTCTCTCTCCCTTCCTTCCCCCCCACTTGACACCTGCCTGCCGTACTGTTTCAAATGGGGACACCTGCCTGCTGCACTCTGTAAAATGGGGACACCTGCCTGCGTACTGTGTAAAATGGGGACACCTGCCTGCCGCACTCTGTAAACTTGGGACACCTGCCTGCGTACTGTGTAAAATGGGGACACCTGCCTGCCGCACTTTGTAAAATGGGGACACCTGCCTGCCGTGCTGTGTAAAATGGGGATACCTGCCTGCCGTGCTGTGTAAAATGGGGATACCTGCCTGCCGTGCTGTGTAAAATGGGGATACCTGCCTGCCGTGCTGTGTAAAATGGGGATACCTGCCTGCCGTGCTGTGTGAAATGGGGATACCTGCCTGCCGTGCTGTGTGAAATGGGGACACCTACCTGCCGTGCTGTGTAAAATGGGGACACCTGCCTGCCGTGCTGTGTGAAATGGGGACACCTACCTGCTGCGCTGTTTAAAATGGGGACACCTGCCTGCCGCACTGTGTAAAATGGGGACACCTGCCTGCCACGCTGTGTAAAATGGGGACACCTGCCTGCCGTACTGTGTAAAATGGGGACACCTGCCTGCCGCACTTTGTAAAATGGGGACACTTGCCTACCGTACTGTGTAAAATGGGGACACTTGCCTACCATACTGTGTAAAATGGAGACACGTGCCTGCTGTAATGTGTAAAATGGGGACTTTTGATTTTTTATTTTCTTTCCCGTGTGGCGGCCGTGATGATATCAGATGAGGCCACGCCCACTTTAATGAGAACACGCCCATTTTAATCGGGCCACACATCCTTGTCGGGAGCGTGCGCATGCTTTTTCTTTTTATAGCTATGGGGGGGGGCACATTTTTTTTTTATAGCAATGGGGGGGGGGGGGGGGGGGGCATTTTGAAATCTCGGCCCTGCTTAATGGAAATACATAAATGTGACTGGACACCTCCAGTAATGTACGTCAGTCTAGGATCACAGTGCAGGGCAGCCTGGTTTGTTGGGAGCTCTCTGAGTATTGTGGTGTCCTCCTATTCATCCTCATATATACTCAGTACTCTTGTTATACTAAGGGGCCTATTTATTAATTACTGGGTTAGATATGACAATATACTGGCAGGAGCCCCTCTTTGTGATGTGTAAAAGAAAAGATTGCTGTACTTTCTCAGTTGGGGGCCGTCTGCACTACTGCGCAGCTGTGATCAGCCATTGGGGGTCATTCCGAGTTGCTCGCTCGTTGCCGATTTTCGCTATGCTGCGATTAGTTGCAAATTGCGCATGCGCAAGGCATGCAGGGTGCATGCGCTTAGTTATTTAACACAAAACTTAGCTGTTTTGCTGTGGCTTCTGCTGCGCTTTTCAGTCGCACTGCTGTTCGGTAAATGATTGACAGGAAAGGGGCGTTTCTGGGCGGCAACTCTGCGTTTTCCTGGCGTTTGCAAAAAAACGCAGGCGTGTCAAGGAAAAAACGCGGGAGTGTCTGGAGAAACGGGGGAGTGGCTGGCCGAACGCAGGGCGTGTTTGTGACGTTAAACCAGGAACTAAACGGACTGAGCTGATCGCAATTCGTGAGTAGGTCTGGAGCTACTCAGAAACTGCAAAGAATTATTTAGTAGCACTTCTGCTAAGCTAAGATACACTCCCAGAGGGTGCGGCCTAGCGTGTGCAATGCTGCTAAAAGCAGCTAGCGAGCGAACAACTCGGAATGAGGGCCATTGTCGGGGAGGGATCCTGTGGCCCATATGCCATCTACAGAAATCTCACAATATAGGAGCCCCCATAGAGATCTATTGGGATAGGAAATGAAGGAACACTGCAGATATCTCTAATAATCCCTACCGTGCCCCTGCATATATCCTGGGGATGCCAACAGTTTTCTGTTGTTTTTAAGGGGAAATTTTCCACAAATGTAGTTTAATAAATATGGCCCCTAACTGTGGTGTCTCTGCCATATCCCTGTCATAGAGAAGTGCATTATGGGTAACAGCTGACTATGGGGAGGCGCTATGAGGTAATGACCTCACTCATAGTAAGCTGTGGCAGCGATGCCCGGATGCGGCGTATGGATGACAGTGACATCACCGGAAGGGCTGAGTACCAGGATATTACAGTACATACAAGGACACTTATATAGATGCGTATATCACTGTATGATTTATTCTCATTATAGCGCAGTAACAGCCAATCACAGCAGTTATATGTCACATACAATCAGCGTCATTGTAGGAAGCGTCTCTGCGTCATCACAGCGGTCTAATCTTCATCTCAGACTGTCTGTAGGAGTAATTAAACCCCTTCCCAGTGCTCCAGTTAATGCCTACAGCATAGATAGTGTGCTTCCCAGGAAGGTACTGTCCATTCAGGTTTGCCCAGTGACAATCATTGTACCACCAGGCCCCCTTGTATACCTGGGCACAATTACCCTTCTCTTGATCATTGTCCTGGTCTATCGTGGAGAACATCATCCCATTATGTCCTTCCATAGAATCTCCTAAACAAAAACACAACCAGGGTTACTAGTGAACGTGCAAACAAAGACTGTGCTAGATAAATTACAGTTTGAATCTGATTGGCTGCTTTGAGCAACTACTCCACTTTGGTGTATATTCAATAACAGTCGGATTCATTTCCGACATGCAGTTGACGGAATGGATCCGAAAACCCCTATTCAATGCACAGCCAAATCCGACTGTCAGATGCGCTGACAGCAGCAGCCAGGTGCGCAGATGGCGGCAGGTGAGAGCAGGATGGCGATGGGGGTAAGCTGGGCGGCGGGGGGGAGCAGAGATCGGCGGCAGCAGGAGGAGCTGGCTGCGGGGGGACATGTCTGTGTCAGCGAAGGGGGGGAGGCGCTGCAGGGAGAGAGGTGCCTGCGGGCTGCAGGGAGAGCACAGATCGGTGGCCGGCGGGAGGAGCTGGCTGCGGGGGGACATGTCTGCGGCAGCGAAGGGGGGGAGGCGCTGCAGGGAGAGAGGTGCCTGGCCGTCCGCCGGCCAGGCACCTCTCTTCCTGCAGCGCCTCCCCCCGCTGACGCAGGCATGTACACCCGCAGCCAGCTCCTCCCACCAGCCGCCGATCTGTGCTCTTCCCGCAGGCTGCAGAATCCACTTGTCTTCTCACCTCAATCCGACTTCTTTTCAAGTCGGATTGAGTTTGTCGGAAAAGGGGCCAATACCTGTCAGATTTCCGACAGACGCACATGGATCGGCGGCTATTCCGCTGATCCACGTGTTTTCCGACAAGTTGGGAATTCCTGACTTGTTGGAAAAAATCAGCCCCTATTGAATAAGTCGGAACCCCTTTCCGACCTATTTCTGTCAGAAGCTGCCATCTTTCCAACAAGACGTCAGCTTCCAACCGTGAATACAGCCATTTATCTCTCTCCAAGACTTGATACATCTCCATTAGAGCCACTGCAAAGCAGGAGAGGATTTCCCACATGGCAACTTAGGTGTTTGCTTAGGGTCTGGTGGGTCCCAAGGAAACCCACCCCATCCTGTGGAGGGGTCACTGGCCCGACAAAATCCGGCACCATTCACGATTGCCATGGCTGTCAACTCATGCATGGGCATCACTGTGTGTGGCGTATGTGTTCGAATGGGCATCACTGTGTGTGGCGTATGTGTGACTATGGGCATTACTGTGCGTGGCGTATGTGTTCTAAACTTCTAATGGGCATTACTGTGTGTGGCGTATGTGTGACTATGGGCATTACTGTGTGTGGCGTATGTGTTATAATGGGCATTACTGTGTGTGGCGTATGTATTATAATGGGCATTACTGTGTGTGGCGTATGTGTTCTAATGGGCATTACTGTGTGTGGCGGATGTGTTATAATGGGCATTACTGTGTGTGGCGTATGTGTTCTAATGGGCATCACTGTGGGTGGCGTATGTGTTCTAATGGGCATTACTGTGTGTGGCGTATGTGTTATAATGGGCATTACTGTGTGTGGCGTATGTGTTCTAATGGGCATCACTGTGTGTGGCGTATGTGTTCTAATGGGCATCACTGTGTGTGGCGTATGTGTTCTAATGGGCATTACTGTGTGTGGCGTATGTGTTATAATGGGCATTACTGTGTGTGGCATAATGTGTTATAATGGGCATTACTGTGTGTGGCGTATGTGTTATAATGGGCATTACTGTGTGTGGCGTATGTGTTATAATGGGCATTACTGTGTGTGGCGTATGTGTTCTAATGGGCATTACTGTGTGTGGCGTATGTGTTATAATGGGCATTACTGTGTGTGGCGTATGTGTTATAATGGGCATTACTGTGTGTGGCGTATGTGTTCTAATGGGCATTACTGTGTGTGGCGTATGTGTTATAATGGGCATTACTGTGTGTGGCGTATGTGTTCTAATGGGCATTACTGTGTGTGGCGTATGTATTCTAATGGGCATTACTGTGTGTGGCGTATGTGTTATAATGGGCATTACTGTGTGTGGCGTATGTGTTATAATGGGCAATACTGTGTGTGGCGTATCTGTTCTAATGGGCATTACTGTGTGTGGCGTATGTGTTCTAATGGGCATTACTGTGTGTGGCGTATGTGTTATAATGGGCATTACTGTGTGTGGCATTATGTGTTATAATGGGCATTACTGTGTGTGGCGTATGTGTTATAATGGGCATCACTGTGTGTGGCGTATGTGTTATAATGGGCATTACTGTGTGTGGCGTATGTGTTCTAATGGGCATTACTGTGTGTGGCGTATGTGTTCTAATGGGCATTACTGTGTGTGGCGTATGTGTGACTATGGGCATTACTGTGTGTGGCGTATGTGTTCTAATGGGCATCACTGTGTGTGGCGTATGTGTGACTATGGGCATTACTGTGTGTGGCATTATGTGTTCTAATGGGCATTACTGTGTGTGGCGTATGTGTTATAATGGGCATCACTGTGTGTGGCGTATGTGTGACTATGGGCATTACTGTGTGTGGCGTATGTGTTCTAATGGGCATCACTGTGTGTGGCGTATGTGTTATAATGGGCATCACTGTGTGTGGCGTATGTGTTATAATGGGCATTACTGTGTGTGGCGTATGTGTTCTAATGGGCATTACTGTGTGTGGCGTATGTGTTATAATGGGCATTACTGTGTGTGGCGTATGTGTTATAATGGGCATTACTGTGTGTGGCGTATGTGTTCTAATGGGCATTACTGTGTGTGGCATAATGTGTTCTAATGGGCATTACTGTGTGTGGCGTATGTGTTCTAATGGGCATTACTGTGTGTGGCGTATGTGTTCTAATGGGCATCACTGTGTGTGGCGTATGTGTTATAATGGGCATCACTGTGTGTGGCGTATGTGTGACTATGGGCATTACTGTGTGTGGCGTATGTGTTCTAATGGGCATTACTGTGTGTGGCGTATGTGTTCTAATGGGCATTACTGTGTGTGGCGTATGTGTTATAATGGGCATTACTGTGTGTGGCATTATGTGGTATAATGGGCATTACTGTGTGTGGCGTATGTGTTATAATGGGCATCACTGTGTGTGGCGTATGTGTTATAATGGGCATTACTGTGTGTGGCGTGTGTGTTCTAATGGGCATTACTGTGTGTGGCGTATGTGTTATAATGGGCATCACTGTGTGTGGCGTATGTGTTATAATGGGCATTACTGTGTGTGGCGTATGTGTTCTAATGGGCATTACTGTGGGTGGCGTATGTGTTCTAATGGGCATTACTGTGTGTGGCGTATGTGTTCTAATGGGCATCACTGTGTGTGGCGTATGTGTTCTAATGGGCATTACTGTGTGTGGCGTATGTGTTATAATGGGCATTACTGTGTGTGGCATAATGTGTTATAATGGGCATTACTGTGTGTGGCGTATGTGTTCTAATGGGCATTACTGTGTGTGGCGTATGTGTTATAATGGGCATTACTGTGTGTGGCGTATGTGTTCTAATGGGCATTACTGTGTGTGGCGTATGTGTTCTAATGGGCATTACTGTGTGTGGCGTATGTGTTATAATGGGCATTACTGTGTGTGGCGTATGTGTTATAATGGGCATTACTGTGTGTGGCGTATGTGTTCTAATGGGCATTACTGTGTGTGGCGTATGTGTTATAATGGGCATTACTGTGTGTGGCGTATGTGTTATAATGGGCATCACTGTGTGTGGCATAATGTATTCTAATGGGCATTACTGTGTGTGGCGTATGTGTTATAATGGGCATTACTGTGTGTGGCGTATGTGTTCTAATGGGCATTACTGTGTGTGGCGTATGTGTTCTAATGGGCATTACTGTGTGTGGCGTATGTATTCTAATGTGCGTTACTGTGTGTGGCGTATGTGTTATAATGGGCATTACTGTGTGTGGCGTATGTGTTATAATGGGCATTACTGTGTGTGGCGTATGTGTTCTAATGGGCATTACTGTGTGTGGCGTATGTCTTCTAATGGGCATTACTGTGTGTGGCGTATGTGTTATAATGGGCATTACTGTGTGTGGCATTATGTGTTATAATGGGCATTACTGTGTGTGGCGTATGTGTTATAATGGGCATCACTGTGTGTGGCGTATGTGTTATAATGGGCATTACTGTGTGTGGCGTATGTGTTCTAATGGGCATTACTGTGTGTGGCGTATGTGTTCTAATGGGCATTACTGTGTGTGGCGTATGTGTGACTATGGGCATTACTGTGTGTGGCGTATTTGTTCTAATGGGCATCACTGTGTGTGGCGTATGTGTGACTATGGGCATTACTGTGTGTGGCATTATGTGTTCTAATGGGCATTACTGTGTGTGGCGTATGTGTTATAATGGGCATCACTGTGTGTGGCGTATGTGTGACTATGGGCATTACTGTGTGTGGCGTATGTGTTCTAATGGGCATCACTGTGTGTGGCGTATGTGTTATAATGGGCATCACTGTGTGTGGCGTATGTGTTATAATTAGAGATGAGCGGGTTCGGTTTCTCTGAATCCGAACCCGCACGAACTTCATGTTTTTTTTCACGGGTCCGAGCGACTCGGATCTTCCCGCCTTGCTCGGTTAACCCGAGCGCGCCCGAACGTCATCATGACGCTGTCGGATTCTCGCTAGGCTCGGATTCTATCGCGAGACTCGGATTCTATATAAGGAGCCGCGCGTCGCCGCCATTTTCACACGTGCATTGAGATTGATAGGGAGAGGACGTGGCTGGCGTCCTCTCCATTTAGATTAGAAGAGAGAGAGAGAGAGATTGACTTGATTTACTGGAGATTAGGAGTACTGTAGAACTGTGTCGAGAGTGCAGAGTTTACTAGTGACTGACCACAGTGACCACCAGACAGTGCAGTTTTATTTAATATATCCGTTCTCTGCCTGAAAAAAACGATACACAGTGACTCAGTCACATACCATATCTGTGTGCACTGCTCAGCCCAGTGTGCTGCATCATCTATGTATATATCTGACTGTGCTCAGCTCACACATCTTATAATTGTGGGGGAGACTGGGGAGCACTGCAGTGCCAGTTATAGGTTATAGCAGGAGCCAGGAGTACATATTATTATTAAAATTAAACAGTGCACACTTTTGCTGCAGGAGTGCCACTGCCAGTGTGACTGACCAGTGACCTGACCACACTGACCACCAGTATAGTTAGTAGTATAGTATACTATATTGTGATTGCCTGAAAAAGTTAAACACTCGTATCTGACTGTGCTCAGCTCACACATCTTATAATTGTGGGGGAGACTGGGGAGCACTGCAGTGCCAGTTATAGGTTATAGCAGGAGCCAGGAGTACATATTATTATTCAAATTAAACAGTGCACACTTTTGCTGCAGGAGTGCCACTGCCAGTGTGACTGACCAGTGACCTGACCACACTGACCACCAGTATAGTTAGTAGTATAGTATACTATATTGTGATTGCCTGAAAAAGTTAAACACTCGTCGTGTGACTTCACTTGTGTGGTGTTTTTTTTTTATTCTATAAAAAACTCATTCTGCTGACAGACAGTGTCCAGCAGGTCCGTCATTATATAATATATACCTGTCCGGCTGCAGTAGTGATATATATATATTTTTTATATCATTATTTATCATCCAGTCGCAGCAGACACAGTACGGTAGTTCACGGCTGTAGCTACCTCTGTGTCGGCACTCGGCAGTCCGTCCATAATTGTATACCACCTACCCGTGGTTTTTTTTTCTTTCTTCTTTATACATACATACTACTACTACTACATCTCTTTATCAACCAGTCTATATTAGCAGCAGACACAGTACAGTACGGTAGTCCACGGCTGTAGCTACCTCTGTGTCGGCACTGGGCAGTCCGTCCATAATTGTATACCACCTACCCGTGTTTTTTTTTTCTTTCTTCTTTATACATACATACTACTACTACTACATCTCTTTATCAACCAGTCTATATTAGCAGCAGACACAGTACAGTACGGTAGTCCACGGCTGTAGCTACCTCTGTGTCGGCACTGGGCAGTCCGTCCATAATTGTATACCACCTACCCGTGGTTTTTTTTTCTTTCTTCTTTATACATACATACTACTACTACTACATCTTTTTATCAACCAGTCTATATTAGCAGCAGACACAGTACAGTACGGTAGTCCACGGCTGTAGCTACCTCTGTGTCGGCACTGGGCAGTCCGTCCATAATTGTATACCACCTACCCGTGGTTTTTTTTTCTTTCTTCTTTATACATACATACTACTACTACTACATCTCTTTATCAACCAGTCTATATTAGCAGCAGACACAGTACAGTACGGTAGTCCACGGCTGTAGCTACCTCTGTGTCGGCACTGGGCAGTCCGTCCATAATTGTATACCACCTACCCGTGGTTTTTTTTTCTTTCTTCTTTATACATACATACTACTACTACTACATCTCTTTATCAACCAGTCTATATTAGCAGCAGACACAGTACAGTACGGTAGTCCACGGCTGTAGCTACCTCTGTGTCGGCACTGGGCAGTCCGTCCATAATTGTATACCACCTACCCGTGGTTTTTTTTTCTTTCTTCTTTATACATACATACTACTACTACTACATCTCTTTATCAACCAGTCTATATTAGCAGCAGACACAGTACAGTACGGTAGTCCACGGCTGTAGCTACCTCTGTGTCGGCACTGGGCAGTCCGTCCATAATTGTATACCACCTACCCGTGGTTTTTTTTTCTTTCTTCTTTATACATACATACTACTACTACTACATCTCTTTATCAACCAGTCTATATTAGCAGCAGACACAGTACAGTACGGTAGTCCACGGCTGTAGCTACCTCTGTGTCGGCACTGGGCAGTCCGTCCATAATTGTATACCACCTACCCGTGTTTTTTTTTCTTTCTTCTTTATACATACATACTACTACTACTACATCTCTTTATCAACCAGTCTATATTAGCAGCAGACACAGTACAGTACGGTAGTCCACGGCTGTAGCTACCTCTGTGTCGGCACTCAGCAGTCCATCCATAATTGTATACTAGTATCCATCCATCTCCATTGTTTACCTGAGGTGCCTTTTAGTTGTGCCTATTAAAATATGGAGAACAAAAATGTTGAGGTTCCAAAATTAGGGAAAGATCAAGATCCACTTCCACCTCGTGCTGAAGCTGCTGCCACTAGTCATGGCCGAGACGATGAAATGCCAGCAACGTCGTCTGCCAAGGCCGATGCCCAATGTCATAGTACAGAGCATGTCAAATCCAAAACACCAAATATCAGTAAAAAAAGGACTCCAAAACCTAAAATAAAATTGTCGGAGGAGAAGCGTAAACTTGCCAATATGCCATTTACCACACGGAGTGGCAAGGAACGGCTGAGGCCCTGGCCTATGTTCATGGCTAGTGGTTCAGCTTCACATGAGGATGGAGGCACTCAGCCTCTCGCTAGAAAAATGAAAAGACTCAAGCTGGCAAAAGCAGTAGCACCGCAAAGAACTGTGCGTTCTTCGAAATCCCAAATCCACAAGGAGAGTCCAATTGTGTCGGTTGCGATGCCTGACCTTCCCAACACTGGACGTGAAGAGCATGCGCCTTCCACCATTTGCACGCCCCCTGCAAGTGCTGGAAGGAGCACCCGCAGTCCAGTTCCTGATAGTCAGATTGAAGATGTCAGTGTTGAAGTACACCAGGATGAGGAGGATATGGGTGTTGCTGGCGCTGGGGAGGAAATTGACCAGGAGGATTCTGATGGTGAGGTGGTTTGTTTAAGTCAGGCACCCGGGGAGACACCTGTTGTCCGTGGGAGGAATAGGGCCACTGACATGCCTGGTGAAAATACCAAAAAAATCAGCTCTTCGGTGTGGAAGTATTTCACCAGAAATGCGGACAACAGGTGTCAAGCCGTGTGTTCTCTTTGTCAAGCTGTAATAAGTAGGGGTAAGGACGTTAACCACCTCGGAACATCCTCCCTTATACGTCACCTGCAGCGCATTCATAATAAGTCAGTGACAAGTTCAAAAACTTGGGCCGACAGCGGAAGCAGTCCACTGACCAGTAAATCCCTTCCTCTTGTAACCAAGCTCACGCAAACCACCCCACCAACTCCCTCAGTGTCAATTTCCTCCTTCCCCAGGAATGCCAATAGTCCTGCAGGCCATGTCACTGGCAATTCTGACGAGTCCTCTCCTGCCTGGGATTCCTCCGATGCATCCTTGCGTGTAACGCCTACTGCTGCTGGCGCTGCTGTTGTTGCTGCTGGGAGTCGATGGTCATCCCAGAGGGGAAGTCGTAGGCCCACTTGTACTACTTCCAGTAAGCAATTGACTGTCCAACAGTCCTTTGCGAGGAAGATGAAATATCACAGCAGTCATCCTGTTACAAAGCGGATAACTGAGTCCTTGACAACTATGTTGGTGTTAGACGTGCGTCCGGTATCCGCCGTTAGTTCACAGGGAACTAGACAATTTATTGAGGCAGTGTGCCCCCGTTACCAAATACCATCTAGGTTCCACTTCTGTAGGCAGGCGATACCGAGAATGTACACGGACGTCAGAAAAAGACTCACCAGTGTCCTAAAAAATGCAGTTGTACCCAATGTCCACTTAACCACGGACATGTGGACAAGTGGAGCAGGGCAGGGTCAGGACTATATGACTGTGACAGCCCACTGGGTAGATGTATGGACTCCCGCCGCAAGAACAGCAGCGGCGGCACCAGTAGCAGCATCTCGCAAACGCCAACTCTTTCCTAGGCAGGCTACGCTTTGTATCACCGCTTTCCAGAATACGCACACAGCTGAAAACCTCTTACGGCAACTGAGGAAGATCATCGCAGAATGGCTTACCCCAATTGGACTCTCCTGTGGATTTGTGGCATCGGACAACGCCAGCAATATTGTGTGTGCATTAAATATGGGCAAATTCCAGCACGTCCCATGTTTTGCACATACCTTGAATTTGGTGGTGCAGAATTTTTTAAAAAACGACAGGGGCGCGCAAGAGATGCTGTCGGTGGCCAGAAGAATTGCGGGACACTTTCGGCGTACAGGCACCACGTACAGAAGACTGGAGCACCACCAAAAACTACTGAACCTGCCCTGCCATCATCTGAAGCAAGAAGTGGTAACGAGGTGGAATTCAACCCTCTATATGCTTCAGAGGTTGGAGGAGCAGCAAAAGGCCATTCAAGCCTATACAATTGAGCACGATATAGGAGGTGGAATGCACCTGTCTCAAGTGCAGTGGAGAATGATTTCAACGTTGTGCAAGGTTCTGATGCCCTTTGAACTTGCCACACGTGAAGTCAGTTCAGACACTGCCAGCCTGAGTCAGGTCATTCCCCTCATCAGGCTTTTGCAGAAGAAGCTGGAGACATTGAAGGAGGAGCTAACACGGAGCGATTCCGCTAGGCATGTGGGACTTGTGGATGGAGCCCTTAATTCGCTTAACAAGGATTCACGGGTGGTCAATCTGTTGAAATCAGAGCACTACATTTTGGCCACCGTGCTCGATCCTAGATTTAAAACCTACCTTGGATCTCTCTTTCCGGCAGACACAAGTCTGCTGGGGTTGAAAGACCTGCTGGTGAGAAAATTGTCAAGTCAAGCGGAACGCGACCTGTCAACATCTCCTCCTTCACATTCTCCCGCAACTGGGGGTGCGAGGAAAAGGCTCAGAATTCCGAGCCCACCCGCTGGCGGTGATGCAGGGCAGTCTGGAGCGACTGCTGATGCTGACATCTGGTCCGGACTGAAGGACCTGACAACGATTACGGACATGTCGTCTACTGTCACTGCATATGATTCTCTCAACATTGAAAGAATGGTGGAGGATTATATGAGTGACCGCATCCAAGTAGGCACGTCACACAGTCCGTACTTATACTGGCAGGAAAAAGAGGCAATTTGGAGGCCCTTGCACAAACTGGCTTTATTCTACCTAAGTTGCCCTCCCACAAGTGTGTACTCCGAAAGAGTGTTTAGTGCCGCCGCTCACCTTGTCAGCAATCGGCGTACGAGGTTACATCCAGAAAATGTGGAGAAGATGATGTTCATTAAAATGAATTATAATCAATTCCTCCGCGGAGACATTGACCAGCAGCAATTGCCTCCACAAAGTACACAGGGAGCTGAGATGGTGGATTCCAGTGGGGACGAATTGATAATCTGTGAGGAGGGGGATGTACACGGTGATATATCGGAGGATGATGATGAGGTGGACATCTTGCCTCTGTAGAGCCAGTTTGTGCAAGGAGAGATTAATTGCTTCTTTTTTGGGGGGGGGTCCAAACCAACCCGTCATATCAGTCACAGTCGTGTGGCAGACCCTGTCACTGAAATGATGGGTTGGTTAAAGTGTGCATGTCCTGTTTTGTTTATACAACATAAGGGTGGGTGGGAGGGCCCAAGGACAATTCCATCTTGCACCTCTTTTTTCTTTTATTTTTCTTTGCGTCATGTGCTGTTTGGGGAGGGTTTTTTGGAAGGGACATCCTGCGTGACACTGCAGTGCCACTCCTAAATGGGCCCGGTGTTTGTGTCGGCCACTAGGGTCGCTTATCTTACTCACACAGTCAGCTACCTCATTGCGCCTCTTTTTTTCTTTGCGTCATGTGCTGTTTGGGGAGGGTTTTTTGGAAGGGACATCCTGCGTGACACTGCAGTGCCACTCCTAGATGGGCCCGGTGTTTGTGTCGGCCACTACGGTCGCTAATCTTACTCACACAGCTACCTCATTGCGCCTCTTTTTTTCTTTGCGTCATGTGCTGTTTGGGGAGGGTTTTTTGGAAGGGACATCCTGCGTGACACTGCAGTGCCACTCCTAAATGGGCCCGGTGTTTGTGTCGGCCACTAGGGTCGCTTATCTTACTCACACAGTCAGCTACCTCATTGCGCCTCTTTTTTTCTTTGCGTCATGTGCTGTTTGGGGAGTGTTTTTTGGAAGGGCCATCCTGCGTGACACTGCAGTGCCACTCCTAGATGGGCCCGGTGTTTGTGTCGGCCACTAGGGTCGCTAATCTTACTCACACAGCTACCTCATTGCGCCTCTTTTTTTCTTTGCGTCATGTGCTGTTTGGGGAGGGTTTTTTGGAAGGGACATCCTGCGTGACACTGCAGTGCCACTCCTAAATGGGCCCGGTGTTTGTGTCGGCCACTAGGGTCGCTAATCTTACTCACACAGCTACCTCATTGCGCCTCTTTTTTTCTTTGCGTCATGTGCTGTTTGGGGAGGGTTTTTTGGAAGGGACATCCTGCGTGACACTGCAGTGCCACTCCTAAATGGGCCCGGTGTTTGTGTCGGCCACTAGGGTCGCTAATCTTACTCACACAGCTACCTCATTGCGCCTCTTTTTTTCTTTGCGTCATGTGCTGTTTGGGGAGGGTTTTTTGGAAGGGCCATCCTGCGTGACACTGCAGTGCCACTCCTAGATGGGCCCGGTGTTTGTGTCGGCCACTAGGGTCGCTAATCTTACTCACACAGCTACCTCATTGCGCCTCTTTTTTTCTTTGCGTCATGTGCTGTTTGGGGAGGGTTTTTTGGAAGGGACATCCTGCGTGACACTGCAGTGCCACTCCTAGATGGGCCAGGTGTTTGTGTCGGCCACTAGGGTCGCTTAGCTTAGTCATCCAGCGACCTCGGTGCAAATTTTAGGACTAAAAATAATATTGTGAGGTGTGAGGTATTCAGAATAGACTGAAAATGAGTGGAAATTATGGTTTTTGAGGTTAATAATAATATGGGATCAAAATGACCCCCAAATTCTATGATTTAAGCTGTTTTTTAGGGTTTTTTGAAAAAAACACCCGAATCCTAAAACACACCCGAATCCAACAAAAAAAATTCGGTGAGGTTTTGCCAAAACGCGGTCGAACCCAAAACACGGCCGCGGAACCGAACCCAAAACCAAAACACAAAACCCGAAAAATTTCAGGCGCTCATCTCTAGTTATAATGGGCATTACTGTGTGTGGCGTATGTGTTCTAATGGGCATTACTGTGTGTGGCGTATGTGTAATAATGGGCATTACTGTGTGTGGCGTATGTGTTATAATGGGCATTACTGTGTGTGGCATATGTGTTCTAATGGGCATTACTGTGTGTGGCGTATGTGTTCTAATGGGCATTACTGTGTGTGGCATAATGTGTTCTAATGGGCATCACTGTGTGTGGCGTATGTGTTCTAATGGGCATCACTGTGTGTGGCGTATGTGTTCTAATGGGCATCACTGTGTGTGGCGTATGTGTGACTATGGGCATTACTGTGTGTGGCGTATGTGTTATAATGGGCATTACTGTGTGTGGCGTATGTGTTATAATGGGCATTACTGTGTGTGGCGTATGTGTTATAATGGGCATTACTGTGTGTGGCGTATGTGTTCTAATAGGCATTACTGTGTGTGGCGTATGTGTTCTAATGGGCATCACTGTGTGTGGCGTATGTGTTATAATGGGCATTACTGTGTGTGGCGTATGTGTTCTAATGGGCATTACTGTGTGTGGCATAATGTGTTCTAATGGGCATTACTGTGTGTGGCGTATGTGTTCTAATGGGCATTACTGTGTGTGGCGTATGTGTTCTAATGGGCATCACTGTGTGTGGCGTATGTGTTATAATGGGCATCACTGTGTGTGGCGTATGTGTGACTATGGGCATTACAGTGTGTGGCGTATGTGTTCTAATGGGCATTACTGTGTGTGGCGTATGTGTTCTAATGGGCATTACTGTGTGTGGCGTATGTGTTATAATGGGCATTACTGTGTGTGGCATTATGTGTTATAATGGGCATTACTGTGTGTGGCGTATGTGTTATATGGGCATCACTGTGTGTGGCGTATGTGTTATAATGGGCATTACTGTGTGTGGCGTATGTGTTCTAATGGGCATTACTGTGTGTGGCGTATGTGTGACTATGGGCATTACTGTGTGTGGCGTATGTGTTCTAATGGGCATCACTGTGTGTGGCGTACGTGTTCTAATGGGCATTACTGTGTGTGGCATTATGTGTTCTAATGGGCATTACTGTGTGTGGCGTATGTGTTATAATGGGCATCACTGTGTGTGGCGTATGTGTGACTATGGGCATTACTGTGTGTGGCGTATGTGTTCTAATGGGCATCACTGTGTGTGGCGTATGTGTTATAATGGGCATCACTGTGTGTGGCGTATGTGTTATAATGGGCATTACTGTGTGTGGCGTATGTGTTCTAATGGGCATTACTGTGTGTGGCGTATGTGTTCTAATGGGCATTACTGTGTGTGGCATATGTGTTCTAATGGGCATTACTGTGTGTGGCATAATGTGTTCTATTGGGCATCACTGTGTGTGGCGTATGTGTTCTAATGGACATCACTGTGTGTGGCGTATGTGTTCTAATGGGCATCACTGTGTGTGGCGTATGTGTGACTATGGGCATTACTGTGTGTGGCATAATGTGTTATAATGGGCATTACTGTGTGTGGCGTATGTGTTATAATGGGCATTACTGTGTGTGGCGTATGTGTTATAATGGGCATTACTGTGTGTGGCGTATGTGTTCTAATGGGCATTACTGTGTGTGGCGTATGTGTTATAATGGGCATTACTGTGTGTGGCGTATGTGTTATAATGGGCATTACTGTGTGTGGCGTATGTGTTCTAATGGGCATTACTGTGTGTGGCGTATGTGTTATAATGGGCATTACTGTGTGTGGCGTATGTGTTATAATGGGCATCACTGTGTGTGGCATAATGTGTTCTAATGGGCATTACTGAGTGTGGCGTATGTGTTTTAATGGGCATTACTGTGTGTGGCGTATGTGTTCTAATGGGCATTACTGTGTGTGGCGTATGTGTTCTAATGGGCATTACTGTGTGTGGCGTATGTATTCTAATGGGCATTACTGTGTGTGGCGTATGTGTTATAATGGGCATTACTGTGTGTGGCGTATGTGTTATAATGGGCAATACTGTGTGTGGCGTATGTGTTCTAATGGGCATTACTGTGTGTGGCGTATGTGTTCTAATGGGCATTACTGTGTGTGGCGTATGTGTTATAATGGGCATTACTGTGTGTGGCATTATGTGTTATAATGGGCATTACTGTGTGTGGCGTATGTGTTATAATGGGCATCACTGTGTGTGGCGTATGTGTTATAATGGGCATTACTGTGTGTGGCGTATGTGTTCTAATGGGCATTACTGTGTGTGGCGTATGTGTTCTAATGGGCATTACTGTGTGTGGCGTATGTGTGACTATGGGCATTACTGTGTGTGGCGTATGTGTTCTAATGGGCATCACTGTGTGTGGCGTATGTGTGACTATGGGCATTACTGTGTGTGGCATTATGTGTTCTAATGGGCATTACTGTGTGTGGCGTATGTGTTATAATGGGCATCACTGTGTGTGGCGTATGTGTGACTATGGGCATTACTGTGTGTGGCGTATGTGTTCTAATGGGCATCACTGTGTGTGGCGTATGTGTTATAATGGGCATCACTGTGTGTGGCGTATGTGTTATAATGGGCATTACTGTGTGTGGCGTATGTGTTCTAATGGGCATTACTGTGTGTGGCGTATGTGTTATAATGGGCATTACTGTGTGTGGCGTATGTGTTATAATGGGCATTACTGTGTGTGGCATATGTGTTCTAATGGGCATTACTGTGTGTGGCGTATGTGTTCTAATGGGCATTACTGTGTGTGGCATAATGTGTTCTAATGGGCATCACTGTGTGTGGCGTATGTGTTCTAATGGGCATCACTGTGTGTGGCGTATGTGTTCTAATGGGCATCACTGTGTGTGGCGTATGTGTGACTATGGGCATTACTGTGTGTGGCGTATGTGTTCTAATGGGCATTACTGTGTGTGGCGTATGTGTTATAATGGGCATTACTGTGTGTGGCGTATGTGTTATAATGGGCATTACTGTGTGTGCCGTATGTGTTCTAATGGGCATTACTGTGTGTGGCGTATGTGTTCTAATGGGCATCACTGTGTGTGGCGTATGTGTTATAATGGGCATTACTGTGTGTGGCATAATGTGTTCTAATGGGCATTACTGTGTGTGGCGTATGTGTTCTAATGGGCATTACTGTGTGTGGCGTATGTGTTCTAATGGGCATCACTGTGTGTGGCGTATGTGTTATAATGGGCATCACTGTGTGTGGCGTATGTGTGACTATGGGCATTACTGTGTGTGGCGTATGTGTTCTAATGGGCATTACTGTGTGTGGCGTATGTGTTCTAATGGGCATTACTGTGTGTGGCGTATGTGTTATAATGGGCATTACTGTGTGTGGCATTATGTGGTATAATGGGCATTACTGTGTGTGGCGTATGTGTTATAATGGGCATCACTGTGTGTGGCGTATGTGTTATAATGGGCATTACTGTGTGTGGCGTGTGTGTTCTAATGGGCATTACTGTGTGTGGCGTATGTGTTATAATGGGCATCACTGTGTGTGGCGTATGTGTTATAATGGGCATTACTGTGTGTGGCGTATGTGTTCTAATGGGCATTACTGTGGGTGGCGTATGTGTTCTAATGGGCATTACTGTGTGTGGCGTATGTGTTCTAATGGGCATCACTGTGTGTGGCATAATGTATTCTAATGGGCATTACTGTGTGTGGCGTATGTGTTATAATGGGCATTACTGTGTGTGGCGTATGTGTTCTAATGGGCATTACTGTGTGTGGCGTATGTGTTCTAATGGGCATTACTGTGTGTGGCGTATGTATTCTAATGTGCATTACTGTGTGTGGCGTATGTGTTATAATGGGCATTACTGTGTGTGGCGTATGTGTTATAATGGGCATTACTGTGTGTGGCGTATGTGTTCTAATGGGCATTACTGTGTGTGGCGTATGTCTTCTAATGGGCATTACTGTGTGTGGCGTATGTGTTATAATGGGCATTACTGTGTGTGGCATTATGTGTTATAATGGGCATTACTGTGTGTGGCGTATGTGTTATAATGGGCATCACTGTGTGTGGCGTATGTGTTATAATGGGCATTACTGTGTGTGGCGTATGTGTTCTAATGGGCATTACTGTGTGTGGCGTATGTGTTCTAATGGGCATTACTGTGTGTGGCGTATATGTGTGACTATGGGCATTACTGTGTGTGGCGTATTTGTTCTAATGGGCATCACTGTGTGTGGCGTATGTGTGACTATGGGCATTACTGTGTGTGGCATTATGTGTTCTAATGGGCATTACTGTGTGTGGCGTATGTGTTATAATGGGCATCACTGTGTGTGGCGTATGTGTGACTATGGGCATTACTGTGTGTGGCGTATGTGTTCTAATGGGCATCACTGTGTGTGGCGTATGTGTTATAATGGGCATCACTGTGTGTGGCGTATGTGTTATAATGGGCATTACTGTGTGTGGCATTATGTGGTATAATGGGCATTACTGTGTGTGGCGTATGTGTTATAATGGGCATCACTGTGTGTGGCGTATGTGTTATAATGGGCATTACTGTGTGTGGCGTATGTGTTCTAATGGGCATTACTGTGTGTGGCATAATGTGTTCTAATGGGCATTACTGTGTGTGGCGTATGTGTTCTAATGGGCATTACTGTGTGTGGCGTATGTGTTCTAATGGGCATCACTGTGTGTGGCGTATGTGTTATAATGGGCATCACTGTGTGTGGCGTATGTGTGACTATGGGCATTACTGTGTGTGGCGTATGTGTTCTAATGGGCATTACTGTGTGTGGCGTATGTGTTCTAATGGGCATTACTGTGTGTGGCGTATGTGTTATAATGGGCATTACTGTGTGTGGCATTATGTGGTATAATGGGCATTACTGTGTGTGGCGTATGTGTTATAATGGGCATCACTGTGTGTGGCGTATGTGTTATAATGGGCATTACTGTGTGTGGCGTGTGTGTTCTAATGGGCATTACTGTGTGTGGCGTATGTGTTATAATGGGCATCACTGTGTGTGGCGTATGTGTTATAATGGGCATTACTGTGTGTGGCGTATGTGTTCTAATGGGCATTACTGTGGGTGGCGTATGTGTTCTAATGGGCATTACTGTGTGTGGCGTATGTGTTCTAATGGGCATCACTGTGTGTGGCGTATGTGTTCTAATGGGCATTACTGTGTGTGGCGTATGTGTTATAATGGGCATTACTGTGTGTGGCATAATGTGTTATAATGGGCATTACTGTGTGTGGCGTATGTGTTCTAATGGGCATTACTGTGTGTGGCGTATGTGTTATAATGGGCATTACTGTGTGTGGCGTATGTGTTATAATGGGCATTACTGTGTGTGGCGTATGTGTTCTAATGGGCATTACTGTGTGTGGCGTATGTGTTATAATGGGCATTACTGTGTGTGGCGTATGTGTTATAATGGGCAGTACTGTGTGTGGCGTATGTGTTCTAATGGGCATTACTGTGTGTGGCGTATGTGTTATAATGGGCATTACTGTGTGTGGCGTATGTGTTATAATGGGCATCACTGTGTGTGGCATAATGTATTCTAATGGGCATTACTGTGTGTGGCGTATGTGTTATAATGGGCATTACTGTGTGTGGCGTATGTGTTCTAATGGGCATTACTGTGTGTGGCGTATGTGTTCTAATGGGCATTACTGTGTGTGGCGTATGTATTCTAATGTGCATTACTGTGTGTGGCGTATGTGTTATAATGGGCATTACTGTGTGCGGCGTATGTGTTATAATGGGCATTACTGTGTGTGGCGTATGTGTTCTAATGGGCATTACTGTGTGTGGCGTATGTCTTCTAATGGGCATTACTGTGTGTGGCGTATGTGTTATAATGGGCATTACTGTGTGTGGCATTATGTGTTATAATGGGCATTACTGTGTGTGGCGTATGTGTTATAATGGGCATCACTGTGTGTGGCGTATGTGTTATAATGGGCATTACTGTGTGTGGCGTATGTGTTCTAATGGGCATTACTGTGTGTGGCGTATGTGTTCTAATGGGCATTACTGTGTGTGGCGTATGTGTGACTATGGGCATTACTGTGTGTGGCGTATTTGTTCTAATGGGCATCACTGTGTGTGGCGTATGTGTGACTATGGGCATTACTGTGTGTGGCATTATGTGTTCTAATGGGCATTACTGTGTGTGGCGTATGTGTTATAATGGGCATCACTGTGTGTGGCGTATGTGTGACTATGGGCATTACTGTGTGTGGCGTATGTGTTCTAATGGGCATCACTGTGTGTGGCGTATGTGTTATAATGGGCATCACTGTGTGTGGCGTATGTGTTATAATGGGCATTACTGTGTGTGGCGTATGTGTTCTAATGGGCATTACTGTGTGTGGCGTATGTGTTATAATGGGCATTACTGTGTGTGGCGTATGTGTTATAATGGGCATTACTGTGTGTGGCATATGTGTTCTAATGGGCATTACTGTGTGTGGCGTATGTGTTCTAATGGGCATTACTGTGTGTGGCATAATGTGTTCTAATGGGCATCACTGTGTGTGGCGTATGTGTTCTAATGGGCATCACTGTGTGTGGCGTATGTGTTCTAATGGGCATCACTGTGTGTGGCGTATGTGTGACTATGGGCATTACTGTGTGTGGCGTATGTGTTATAATGGGCATTACTGTGTGTGGCGTATGTGTTATAATGGGCATTACTGTGTGTGGCGTATGTGTTATAATGGGCATTACTGTGTGTGGCGTATGTGTTCTAATAGGCATTACTGTGTGTGGCGTATGTGTTCTAATGGGCATCACTGTGTGTGGCGTATGTGTTATAATGGGCATTACTGTGTGTGGCGTATGTGTTCTAATGGGCATTACTGTGTGTGGCATAATGTGTTCTAATGGGCATTACTGTGTGTGGCGTATGTGTTCTAATGGGCATTACTGTGTGTGGCGTATGTGTTCTAATGGGCATCACTGTGTGTGGCGTATGTGTTATAATGGGCATCACTGTGTGTGGCGTATGTGTGACTATGGGCATTACAGTGTGTGGCGTATGTGTTCTAATGGGCATTACTGTGTGTGGCGTATGTGTTCTAATGGGCATTACTGTGTGTGGCGTATGTGTTATAATGGGCATTACTGTGTGTGGCATTATGTGTTATAATGGGCATTACTGTGTGTGGCGTATGTGTTATATGGGCATCACTGTGTGTGGCGTATGTGTTATAATGGGCATTACTGTGTGTGGCGTATGTGTTCTAATGGGCATTACTGTGTGTGGCGTATGTGTTCTAATGGGCATTACTGTGTGTGGCGTATGTGTGACTATGGGCATTACTGTGTGTGGCGTATGTGTTCTAATGGGTATCACTGTGTGTGGCGTACGTGTTCTAATGGGCATTACTGTGTGTGGCATTATGTGTTCTAATGGGCATTACTGTGTGTGGCGTATGTGTTATAATGGGCATCACTGTGTGTGGCGTATGTGTGACTATGGGCATTACAGTGTGTGGCGTATGTGTTCTAATGGTCATCACTGTGTGTGGCGTATGTGTTATAATGGGCATTACTGTGTGTGGCGTATGTGTTCTAATGGGCATTACTGTGTGTGGCGTATGTGTTATAATGGGCATTACTGTGTGTGGCGTATGTGTTATAATGGGCATTACTGTGTGTGGCATATGTGTTCTAATGGGCATTACTGTGTGTGGCATAATGTGTTCTAATGGGCATCACTGTGTGTGGCGTATGTGTTCTAATGGACATCACTGTGTGTGGCGTATGTGTTCTAATGGGCATCACTGTGTGTGGCGTATGTGTGACTATGGGCATTACTGTGTGTGGCGTATGTGTTATAATGGGCATTACTGTGTGTGGCGTAAGTGTTATAATGGGCATTACTGTGTGTGGCGTATGTGTTATAATGGGCATTACTGTGTGTGGCGTATGTGTTCTAATGGGCATTACTGTGTGTGGCGTATGTGTTCTAATGGGCATCACTGTGTGTGGCGTATGTGTTATAGTGGGCATTACTGTGTGTGGCGTAAGTGTTATAATGGTCATTACTGTGTGTGGCGTATGTGTTCTAATGGGCATCACTGTGTGTGGCGTATGTGTGACTATGGGCATTACTGTGTGTGGCATAATGTGTTCTAATGGGCATTACTGTGTGTGGCGTATGTGTTATAATGGGCATTACTGTGTGTGGCATAATGTGTTCTAATGGGCATTACTGTGTGTGGCATAATGTGTTCTAATGGGCATTACTGTGTGTGGCGTATGTGTTCTAATGGGCATTACTGTGTGTGGCATAATGTGTTCTAATGGGCATTACTGTGTGTGGCGTATGTGTTCTAATGGGCATTACTGTGTGTGGCATAATGTGTTCTAATGGGCATTACTGTGTGTGGCGTATGTGTTCTAATGGGCATTACTGTGTGTGGCATAATGTGTTCTAATGGGCATCACTGTGTGTGGCGTATGTGTTCTAATGGGCATCACTGTGTGTGGCGTATGTGTTCTAATGGGCATCACTGTGTGTGGCGTATGTGTGACTATGGGCATTACTGTGTGAGGCGTATGTGTTATAATGGGCATTACTGTGTGTGGCGTATGTGTTATAATGGGCATTACTGTGTGTGGCGTATGTGTTATAATGGGCATTACTGTGTGTGGCGTATGTGTTCTAATGGGCATTACTGTGTGTGGCGTATGTGTTCTAATGGGCATCACTGTGTGTGGCGTATGTGTGACTATGGGCATTACTGTGTGTGGCATAATGTGTTCTAATGGGCATTACTGTGTGTGGCGTATGTGTTATAATGGGCATTACTGTGTGTGGCATAATGTGTTCTAATGGGCATTACTGTGTGTGGCATAATGTGTTCTAATGGGCATTACTGTGTGTGGCGTATGTGTTCTAATGGGCATTACTGTGTGTGGCATAATGTGTTCTAATGGGCATTACTGTGTGTGGCGTATGTGTTCTAATGGGCATTACTGTGTGTGGCATAATGTGTTCTAATGGGCATTACTGTGTGTGGCGTATGTGTTCTAATGGGCATTACTGTGTGTGGCGTATGTGTTCTAATGGGCATCACTGTGTGTGGCGTATGTGTTATAATGGGCATCACTGTGTGTGGCGTATGTGTTATAATGGGCATTACTGTGTGTGGCGTATGTGTTCTAATGGGCATTACTGTGTGTGGCGTATGTGTTCTAATGGGCATCACTGTGTGTGGCGTATGTGTTCTAATGGGTATCACTGTGTGTGGCGTATGTGTTATAATGGGCATTACTGTGTGTGGCGTATGTGTTATAATGGGCATTACTGTGTGTGGCGTATGTGTTCTAATGGGCATCACTGTGTGTGGCGTATGTGTGACTATGGGCATTACTGTGTGTGGCATAATGTGTTCTAATGGGCATTACTGTGTGTGGCGTATGTGTTATAATGGGCATTACTGTGTGTGGCATAATGAGTTCTAATGGGCATTACTGTGTGTGGCATAATGTGTTCTAATGGGCATTACTGTGTGTGGCGTATGTGTTCTAATGGGCATTACTGTGTGTGGCATAATGTGTTCTAATGGGCATTACTGTGTGTGGCGTATGTGTTCTAATGGGCATTACTGTGTGTGGCATAATGTGTTCTAATGGGCATTACTGTGTGTGGCGTATGTGTTCTAATGGGCATTACTGTGTGTGGCATAATGTGTTCTAATGGGCATCACTGTGTGTGGCGTATGTGTTCTAATGGGCATCACTGTGTGTGGCGTATGTGTTCTAATGGGCATCACTGTGTGTGGCGTATGTGTGACTATGGGCATTACTGTGTGTGGCGTATGTGTTATAATGGGCATTACTGTGTGTGGCGTATGTGTTATAATGGGCATTACTGTGTGTGGCGTATGTGTTCTAATGGGCATCACTGTGTGTGGCGTATGTGTTCTAATGGGCATCACTGTGTGTGGCGTATGTGTTATAATGGGCATTACTGTGTGTGGCGTATGTGTTATAATGGGCATTACTGTGTGTGGCATAATGTGTTCTAATGGGCATTACTGTGTGTGGCTTATGTGTTCTAATGGGCATTACTGTGTGTGGCGTATGTGTTCTAATGGGCATCACTGTGTGTGGCGTATGTGTTCTAATGGGCATCACTGTGTGTGGCGTATGTGTTATAATGGGCATCACTGTGTGTGGCTTATGTGTTATAATGGGCATCACTGTGTGTGGCGTATGTGTTCTAATAGGCATTACTGTGTGTGGCGTATGTGTTCTAATGGGCATCACTGTGTGTAGCGTATGTGTGACTATGGGCATTACTGTGTGTGGCGTATGTGTTATAATGGGCATTACTGTGTGTGGCGTATGTGTTATAATGGGCATCACTGTGTGTGGCGTATGTGTTCTAATGGGCATTACTGTGTGTGGCGTATGTGTTCTAATGGGCATCACTGTGTGTGGCGTATGTGTGACTATGGGCATTACTGTGTGTGGCGTATGTGTTATAATGGGCATTACTGTGTGTGGCGTATGTGTTATAATGGGCATTACTGTGTGTGGCGTATGTGTTCTAATGGGCATTACTGTGTGTGGCGTATGTGTTCTAATGGGCATCACTGTGTGTGGCGTATGTGTGACTATGGGCATTACTGTGTGTGGCGAATGTGTTCTAATGGGCATTACTGTGTGTGGCGTATGTGTTATAATGGGCTTCACTGTGTGTGGCGTATGTGTGACTATGGGCATTACTGTGTGTGGCATTATGTGTTCTAATGGGCATTACTGTGTGTGGCGTATGTGTTATAATGGGCATTACTGTGTGTGGCGTATGTGTTATAATGGGCATTACTGTGTGTGGCGTATATGTGTTATAATGGGCATTACTGTGTGTGGCGTATGTGTTATAATGGGCATTACTGTGTGTGGCGTATGTGTTATAATGGGCATTACTGTGTGTGGCGTATGTGTTATAATGGGCATCACTGTGTGTGGCGTATGTGTTCTAATGGGCATCACTGTGTGTGGCGTATGTGTTATAATGGGCATCACTGTGTGTGGCGTATGTGTTATAATGGGCATCACTGTGTGTGGCGTATGTGTTCTAATGGGCATTACTGTGTGTGGCGTATGTGTTCTAATGGGCATCACTGTGTGTAGCGTATGTGTTATAATGGGCATTACTGTGTGTGGCGTATGTGTTCTAATGGGCATCACTGTGTGTGGCGTATGTGTGACTATGGGCATTACTGTGTGTGGCATAATGTGTTCTAATGGGCATTACTGTGTGTGGCATAATGTGTTCTAATGGGCATTACTGTGTGTGGCATAATGTGTTCTAATGGGCATTACTGTGTGTGGCGTATGTGTTCTAATGGGCATTACTGTGTGTGGCATAATGTGTTCTAATGGGCATTACTGTGTGTGGCGTATGTGTTCTAATGGGCATTACTGTGTGTGGCGTATGTGTTCTAATGGGCATCACTGTGTGTGGCGTATGTGTTCTAATGGGCATCACTGTGTGTGGCGTATGTGTTATAATGGGCATCACTGTGTGTGGCGTATGTGTTATAATGGGCATCACTGTGTGTGGCGTATGTGTTCTAATGGGCATTACTGTGTGTGGCGTATGTGTTCTAATGGGCATCACTGTGTGTAGCGTATGTGTGACTATGGGCATTACTGTGTGTGGCGTATGTGTTATAATGGGCATTACTGTGTGTGGCGTATGTGTTATAATGGGCATCACTGTGTGTGGCGTATGTGTTCTAATGGGCATTACTGTGTGTGGCGTATGTGTTCTAATGGGCATCACTGTGTGTGGCGTATGTGTGACTATGGGCATTACTGTGTGTGGCGTATGTGTTATAATGGGCATTACTGTGTGTGGCGTATGTGTTATAATGGGCATTACTGTGTGTGGCGTATGTGTTCTAATGGGCATTACTGTGTGTGGCGTATGTGTTCTAATGGGCATCACTGTGTGTGGCGTATGTGTGACTATGGGCATTACTGTGTGTGGCGTATGTGTTCTAATGGGCATTACTGTGTGTGGCATAATGTGTTCTAATGGGCATTACTGTGTGTGGCGTATGTGTGACTATGGGCATTACTGTGTGTGGCGTATGTGTTCTAATGGGCATTACTGTGTGTGGCGTATGTGTTCTAATGGGCATTACTGTGTGTGGCGTATGTGTTCTAATGGGCATCACTGTGTGTGGCGTATGTGTGACTATGGGCATTACTGTGTGTGGCGTATGTGTTCTAATGGGCATTACTGTGTGTGGCATAATGTGTTCTAATGGGCATTACTGTGTGTGGCGTATGTGTTCTAATGGGCATTACTGTGTGTGGCATAATGTGTTCTAATGGGCATTACTGTGTGTGGCATAATGTGTTCTAATGGGCATTACTGTGTGTGGCATAATGTGTTATAATGGGCATTACTGCGTGTGGCATAATGTGTTATAATGGGCATTACTGTGTGTGGCGTATGTGTGACTATGGGCATTACTGTGTGTGGCGTATGTGTTCTAATGGGCATTACTGTGTGTGGCGTATGTGTTCTAATGGGCATCACTGTGTGTGGCGTATGTGTGACTATGGGCATTACTGTGTGTGGCATAATGTGTTCTAATGGGCATTACTGTGTGTGGCGTATGTGTTCTAATGGGCATTACTGTGTGTGGCATAATGTGTTCTAATGGGCATTACTGTGTGTGGCATAATGTGTTCTAATGGGCATTACTGTGTGTGGCGTATGTGTTCTAATGGGCATTACTGTGTGTGGCATAATGTGTTCTAATGGGCATTACTGTGTGTGGCGTATGTGTTCTAATGGGCATTACTGTGTGTGGCATAATGTGTTCTAATGGGCATTACTGTGTGTGGCGTATGTGTTCTAATGGGCATTACTGTGTGTGGCGTATGTGTTCTAATGGGCATCACTGTGTGTGGCGTATGTGTTATAATGGGCATCACTGTGTGTGGCGTATGTGTTATAATGGGCATTACTGTGTGTGGCGTATGTGTTCTAATGGGCATTACTGTGTGTGGCATATGTGTTCTAATGGGCATCACTGTGTGTGGCGTATGTGTTCTAATGGGTATCACTGTGTGTGGCGTATGTGTTATAATGGGCATTACTGTGTGTGGCGTATGTGTTATAATGGGCATTACTGTGTGTGGCGTATGTGTTCTAATGGGCATCACTGTGTGTGGCGTATGTGTGACTATGGGCATTACTGTGTGTGGCATAATGTGTTCTAATGGGCATTACTGTGTGTGGCGTATGTGTTATAATGGGCATTACTGTGTGTGGCATAATGTGTTCTAATGGGCATTACTGTGTGTGGCATAATGTGTTCTAATGGGCATTACTGTGTGTGGCGTATGTGTTCTAATGGGCATTACTGTGTGTGGCATAATGTGTTCTAATGGGCATTACTGTGTGTGGCGTATGTGTTCTAATGGGCATTACTGTGTGTGGCATAATGTGTTCTAATGGGCATTATTGTGTGTGGCATATGTGTTCTAATGGGCATTACTGTGTGTGGCATAATGTGTTCTAATGGGCATCACTGTGTGTGGCGTATGTGTTCTAATGGGCATCACTGTGTGTGGCGTATGTGTTCTAATGGGCATCACTGTGTGTGGCGTATGTGTGACTATGGGCATTACTGTGTGTGGCGTATGTGTTATAATGGGCATTACTGTGTGTGGCGTATGTGTTATAATGGGCATTACTGTGTGTGGCGTATGTGTTCTAATGGGCATCACTGTGTGTGGCGTATGTGTTCTAATGGGCATCACTGTGTGTGGCATAATGTGTTCTAATGGGCATTACTGTGTGTGGCGTATGTGTTCTAATGGGCATTACTGTGTGTGGCGTATGTGTTCTAATGGGCATCACTGTGTGTGGCGTATGTGTTCTAATGGGCATCACTGTGTGTGGCGTATGTGTTCTAATGGGCATCACTGTGTGTGGCGTATGTGTTATAATGGGCATCACTGTGTGTGGCTTATGTGTTATAATGGGCATCACTGTGTGTGGCGTATGTGTTCTAATAGGCATTACTGTGTGTGGCGTATGTGTTCTAATGGGCATCACTGTGTGTAGCGTATGTGTGACTATGGGCATTACTGTGTGTGGCGTATGTGTTATAATGGGCATTACTGTGTGTGGCGTATGTGTTATAATGGGCATCACTGTGTGTGGCGTATGTGTTCTAATGGGCATTACTGTGTGTGGCGTATGTGTTCTAATGGGCATCACTGTGTGTGGCATATGTGTGACTATGGGCATTACTGTGTGTGGTGTATGTGTTATAATGGGCATTACTGTGTGTGGCGTATGTGTTATAATGGGCATTACTGTGTGTGGCGTATGTGTTCTAATGGGCATTACTGTGTGTGGCGTATGTGTTCTAATGGGCATCACTGTGTGTGGCGTATGTGTGACTATGGGCATTACTGTGTGTGGCGTATGTGTTCTAATGGGCATTACTGTGTGTGGCGTATGTGTTATAATGGGCATCACTGTGTGTGGCGTATGTGTGACTATGGGCATTACTGTGTGTGGCATTATGTGTTCTAATGGGCAATACTGTGTGTGGCGTATGTGTTATAATGGGCATTACTGTGTGTGGCGTATGTGTTATAATGGGCATTACTGTGTGTGGCGTATATGTGTTATAATGGGCATTACTGTGTGTGGCGTATGTGTTATAATGGGCATTACTGTGTGTGGCGTATGTGTTATAATGGGCATTACTGTGTGTGGCGTATGTGTTATAATGGGCATCACTGTGTGTGGCGTATGTGTTCTAATGGGCATCACTGTGTGTGGCGTATGTGTTATAATGGGCATCACTGTGTGTGGCGTATGTGTTATAATGGGCATCACTGTGTGTGGCGTATGTGTTCTAATGGGCATTACTGTGTGTGGCGTATGTGTTCTAATGGGCATCACTGTGTGTAGCGTATGTGTTATAATGGGCATTACTGTGTGTGGCGTATGTGTTCTAATGGGCATCACTGTGTGTGGCGTATGTGTGACTATGGGCATTACTGTGTGTGGCATAATGTGTTCTAATGGGCATTACTGTGTGTGGCATAATGTGTTCTAATGGGCATTACTGTGTGTGGCGTATGTGTTCTAATGGGCATCACTGTGTGTGGCGTATGTGTGACTATGGGCATTACTGTGTGTGGCGTATGTGTTCTAATGGGCATTACTGTGTGTGGCATAATGTGTTCTAATGGGCATTACTGTGTGTGGCGTATGTGTTCTAATGGGCATTACTGTGTGTGGCATAATGTGTTCTAATGGGCATTACTGTGTGTGGCATAATGTGTTCTAATGGGCATTACTGTGTGTGGCATAATGTGTTATAATGGGCATTACTGCGTGTGGCATAATGTGTTATAATGGGCATTACTGTGTGTGGCGTATGTGTGACTATGGGCATTACTGTGTGTGGCGTATGTGTTCTAATGGGCATTACTGTGTGTGGCGTATGTGTTCTAATGGGCATCACTGTGTGTGGCGTATGTGTGACTATGGGCATTACTGTGTGTGGCATAATGTGTTCTAATGGGCATTACTGTGTGTGGCGTATGTGTTATAATGGGCATTACTGTGTGTGGCATAATGTGTTCTAATGGGCATTACTGTGTGTGGCATAATGTGTTCTAATGGGCATTACTGTGTGTGGCGTATGTGTTCTAATGGGCATTACTGTGTGTGGCATAATGTGCTCTAATGGGCATTTCTGTGTGTGGCGTATGTGTTCTAATGGGCATTACTGTGTGTGGCATAATGTGTTCTAATGGGCATTACTGTGTGTGGCGTATGTGTTCTAATGGGCATTACTGTGTGTGGCGTATGTGTTCTAATGGGCATCACTGTGTGTGGCGTATGTGTTATAATGGGCATCACTGTGTGTGGCGTATGTGTTATAATGGGCATTACTGTGTGTGGCGTATGTGTTCTAATGGGCATTACTGTGTGTGGCATATGTGTTCTAATGGGCATCACTGTGTGTGGCGTATGTGTTCTAATGGGTATCGCTGTGTGTGGCGTATGTGTTATAATGGGCATTACTGTGTGTGGCGTATGTGTTATAATGGGCATTACTGTGTGTGGCGTATGTGTTCTAATGGGCATCACTGTGTGTGGCGTATGTGTGACTATGGGCATTACTGTGTGTGGCATAATGTGTTCTAATGGGCATTACTGTGTGTGGCGTATGTGTTATAATGGGCATTACTGTGTGTGGCATAATGTGTTCTAATGGGCATTACTGTGTGTGGCATAATGTGTTCTAATGGGCATTACTGTGTGTGGCGTATGTGTTCTAATGGGCATTACTGTGTGTGGCATAATGTGTTCTAATGGGCATTACTGTGTGTGGCGTATGTGTTCTAATGGGCATTACTGTGTGTGGCATAATGTGTTCTAATGGGCATTACTGTGTGTGGCGTATGTGTTCTAATGGGCATTACTGTGTGTGGCATAATGTGTTCTAATGGGCATCACTGTGTGTGGCGTATGTGTTCTAATGGGCATCACTGTGTGTGGCGTATGTGTTCTAATGGGCATCACTGTGTGTGGCGTATGTTTGACTATGGGCATTACTGTGTGTGGCGTATGTGTTATAATGGGCATTACTGTGTGTGGCGTATGTGTTATAATGGGCATTACTGTGTGTGGCGTATGTGTTCTAATGGGCATCACTGTGTGTGGCGTATGTGTTCTAATGGGCATCACTGTGTGTGGCGTATGTGTTATAATGGGCATTACTGTGTGTGGCGTATGTGTTATAATGGGCATTACTGTGTGTGGCATAATGTGTTCTAATGGGCATTACTGTGTGTGGCGTATGTGTTCTAATGGGCATTACTGTGTGTGGCGTATGTGTTCTAATGGGCATCACTGTGTGTGGCGTATGTGTTCTAATGGGCATCACTGTGTGTGGCGTATGTGTTATAATGGGCATCACTGTGTGTGGCTTATGTGTTATAATGGGCATCACTGTGTGTGGCGTATGTGTTCTAATAGGCATTACTGTGTGTGGCGTATGTGTTCTAATGGGCATCACTGTGTGTAGCGTATGTGTGACTATGGGCATTACTGTGTGTGGCGTATGTGTTATAATGGGCATTACTGTGTGTGGCGTATGTGTTATAATGGGCATCACTGTGTGTGGCGTATGTGTTCTAATGGGCATTACTGTGTGTGGCGTATGTGTTCTAATGGGCATCACTGTGTGTGGCGTATGTGTGACTATGGGCATTACTGTGTGTGGCGTATGTGTTATAATGGGCATTACTGTGTGTGGCGTATGTGTTATAATGGGCATTACTGTGTGTGGCGTATGTGTTCTAATGGGCATTACTGTGTGTGGCGTATGTGTTCTAATGGGCATCACTGTGTGTGGCGTATGTGTGACTATGGGCATTACTGTGTGTGGCGTATGTGTTCTAATGGGCATTACTGTGTGTGGCGTATGTGTTATAATGGGCATCACTGTGTGTGGCGTATGTGTGACTATGGGCATTACTGTGTGTGGCATTATGTGTTCTAATGGGCATTACTGTGTGTGGCGTATGTGTTATAATGGGCATTACTGTGTGTGGCGTATGTGTTATAATGGGCATTACTGTGTGTGGCGTATATGTGTTATAATGGGCATTACTGTGTGTGGCGTATGTGTTATAATGGGCATTACTGTGTGTGGCGTATGTGTTATAATGGGCATTACTGTGTGTGGCGTATGTGTTATAATGGGCATCACTGTGTGTGGCGTATGTGTTCTAATGGGCATCACTGTGTGTGGCGTATGTGTTATAATGGGCATCACTGTGTGTGGCGTATGTGTTATAATGGGCATCACTGTGTGTGGCGTATGTGTTCTAATGGGCATTACTGTGTGTGGCGTATGTGTTCTAATGGGCATCACTGTGTGTAGCGTATGTGTTATAATGGGCATTACTGTGTGTGGCGTATGTGTTCTAATGGGCATCACTGTGTGTGGCGTATGTGTGACTATGGGCATTACTGTGTGTGGCGTATGTGTTATAATGGGCATTACTGTGTGTGGCGTATGTGTTATAATGGGCATTACTGTGTGTGGCGTATGTGTTCTAATGGGCATCACTGTGTGTGGCGTATGTGTTCTAATGGGCATCACTGTGTGTGGCGTATGTGTTATAATGGGCATTACTGTGTGTGGCGTATGTGTTATAATGGGCATTACTGTGTGTGGCATAATGTGTTCTAATGGGCATTACTGTGTGTGGCGTATGTGTTCTAATGGGCATTACTGTGTGTGGCGTATGTGTTCTAATGGGCATCACTGTGTGTGGCGTATGTGTTCTAATGGGCATCACTGTGTGTGGCGTATGTGTTATAATGGGCATCACTGTGTGTGGCTTATGTGTTATAATGGGCATCACTGTGTGTGGCGTATGTGTTCTAATAGGCATTACTGTGTGTGGCGTATGTGTTCTAATGGGCATCACTGTGTGTAGCGTATGTGTGACTATGGGCATTACTGTGTGTGGCGTATGTGTTCTAATGGGCATTACTGTGTGTGGCGTATGTGTTATAATGGGCATCACTGTGTGTGGCGTATGTGTTCTAATGGGCATTACTGTGTGTGGCGTATGTGTTCTAATGGGCATCACTGTGTGTGGCGTATGTGTGACTATGGGCATTACTGTGTGTGGCGTATGTGTTATAATGGGCATTACTGTGTGTGGCGTATGTGTTATAATGGGCATTACTGTGTGTGGCGTATGTGTTCTAATGGGCATTACTGTGTGTGGCGTATGTGTTCTAATGGGCATCACTGTGTGTGGCGTATGTGTGACTATGGGCATTACTGTGTGTGGCGTATGTGTTCTAATGGGCATTACTGTGTGTGGCATAATGTGTTCTAATGGGCATTACTGTGTGTGGCGTATGTGTGACTATGGGCATTACTGTGTGTGGCGTATGTGTTCTAATGGGCATTACTGTGTGTGGCGTATGTGTTCTAATGGGCATTACTGTGTGTGGCGTATGTGTTCTAATGGGCATCACTGTGTGTGGCGTATGTGTGACTATGGGCATTACTGTGTGTGGCGTATGTGTTCTAATGGGCATTACTGTGTGTGGCATAATGTGTTCTAATGGGCATTACTGTGTGTGGCGTATGTGTTCTAATGGGCATTACTGTGTGTGGCATAATGTGTTCTAATGGGCATTACTGTGTGTGGCATAATGTGTTCTAATAGGCATTACTGTGTGTGGCATAATGTGTTATAATGGGCATTACTGCGTGTGGCATAATGTGTTATAATGGGCATTACTGTGTGTGGCGTATGTGTGACTATGGGCATTACTGTGTGTGGCGTATGTGTTCTAATGGGCATTACTGTGTGTGGCGTATGTGTTCTAATGGGCATCACTGTGTGTGGCGTATGTGTGACTATGGGCATTACTGTGTGTGGCATAATGTGTTCTAATGGGCATTACTGTGTGTGGCGTATGTGTTATAATGGGCATTACTGTGTGTGGCATAATGTGTTCTAATGGGCATTACTGTGTGTGGCATAATGTGTTCTAATGGGCATTACTGTGTGTGGCGTATGTGTTCTAATGGGCATTACTGTGTGTGGCATAATGTGTTCTAATGGGCATTACTGTGTGTGGCGTATGTGTTCTAATGGGCATTACTGTGTGTGGCATAATGTGTTCTAATGGGCATTACTGTGTGTGGCGTATGTGTTCTAATGGGTATTACTGTGTGTGGCGTATGTGTTCTAATGGGCATCACTGTGTGTGGTGTATGTGTTATAATGGGCATCACTGTGTGTGGCGTATGTGTTATAATGGGCATTACTGTGTGTGGCGTATGTGTTCTAATGGGCATTACTGTGTGTGGCATATGTGTTCTAATGGGCATCACTGTGTGTGGCGTATGTGTTCTAATGGGTATCACTGTGTGTGGCGTATGTGTTATAATGGGCATTACTGTGTGTGGCGTATGTGTTATAATGGGCATTACTGTGTGTGGCGTATGTGTTCTAATGGGCATCACTGTGTGTGGCGTATGTGTGACTATGGGCATTACTGTGTGTGGCATAATGTGTTCTAATGGGCATTACTGTGTGTGGCGTATGTGTTATAATGGGCATTACTGTGTGTGGCATAATGTGTTCTAATGGGCATTACTGTGTGTGGCATAATGTGTTCTAATGGGCATTACTGTGTGTGGCGTATGTGTTCTAATGGGCATTACTGTGTGTGGCATAATGTGTTCTAATGGGCATTACTGTGTGTGGCGTATGTGTTCTAATGGGCATTACTGTGTGTGGCATAATGTGTTCTAATGGGCATTATTGTGTGTGGCATATGTGTTCTAATGGGCATTACTGTGTGTGGCATAATGTGTTCTAATGGGCATCACTGTGTGTGGCGTATGTGTTCTAATGGGCATCACTGTGTGTGGCGTATGTGTTCTAATGGGCATCACTGTGTGTGGCGTATGTGTGACTATGGGCATTACTGTGTGTGGCGTATGTGTTATAATGGGCATTACTGTGTGTGGCGTATGTGTTATAATGGGCATTACTGTGTGTGGCGTATGTGTTCTAATGGGCATCACTGTGTGTGGCGTATGTGTTCTAATGGGCATCACTGTGTGTGGCATAATGTGTTCTAATGGGCATTACTGTGTGTGGCGTATGTGTTCTAATGGGCATTACTGTGTGTGGCGTATGTGTTCTAATGGGCATCACTGTGTGTGGCGTATGTGTTCTAATGGGCATCACTGTGTGTGGCGTATGTGTTATAATGGGCATCACTGTGTGTGGCTTATGTGTTATAATGGGCATCACTGTGTGTGGCGTATGTGTTCTAACAGGCATTACTGTGTGTGGCGTATGTGTTCTAATGGGCATCACTGTGTGTAGCGTATGTGTGACTATGGGCATTACTGTGTGTGGCGTATGTGTTATAATGGGCATTACTGTGTGTGGCGTATGTGTTATAATGGGCATCACTGTGTGTGGCGTATGTGTTCTAATGGGCATTACTGTGTGTGGCGTATGTGTTCTAATGGGCATCACTGTGTGTGGCGTATGTGTGACTATGGGCATTACTGTGTGTGGTGTATGTGTTATAATGGGCATTACTGTGTGTGGCGTATGTGTTATAATGGGCATTACTGTGTGTGGCGTATGTGTTCTAATGGGCATTACTGTGTGTGGCGTATGTGTTCTAATGGGCATCACTGTGTGTGGCGTATGTGTGACTATGGGCATTACTGTGTGTGGCGTATGTGTTCTAATGGGCATTACTGTGTGTGGCGTATGTGTTATAATGGGCATCACTGTGTGTGGCGTATGTGTGACTATGGGCATTACTGTGTGTGGCATTATGTGTTCTAATGGGCATTACTGTGTGTGGCGTATGTGTTATAATGGGCATTACTGTGTGTGGCGTATGTGTTATAATGGGCATTACTGTGTGTGGCGTATATGTGTTATAATGGGCATTACTGTGTGTGGCGTATGTGTTATAATGGGCATTACTGTGTGTGGCGTATGTGTTATAATGGGCATTACTGTGTGTGGCGTATGTGTTATAATGGGCATCACTGTGTGTGGCGTATGTGTTCTAATGGGCATCACTGTGTGTGGCGTATGTGTTATAATGGGCATCACTGTGTGTGGCGTATGTGTTATAATGGGCATCACTGTGTGTGGCGTATGTGTTCTAATGGGCATTACTGTGTGTGGCGTATGTGTTCTAATGGGCATCACTGTGTGTAGCGTATGTGTTATAATGGGCATTACTGTGTGTGGCGTATGTGTTCTAATGGGCATCACTGTGTGTGGCGTATGTGTGACTATGGGCATTACTGTGTGTGGCATAATGTGTTCTAATGGGCATTACTGTGTGTGGCATAATGTGTTCTAATGGGCATTACTGTGTGTGGCGTATGTGTTCTAATGGGCATCACTGTGTGTGGCGTATGTGTGACTATGGGCATTACTGTGTGTGGCGTATGTGTTCTAATGGGCATTACTGTGTGTGGCATAATGTGTTCTAATGGGCATTACTGTGTGTGGCGTATGTGTTCTAATGGGCATTACTGTGTGTGGCATAATGTGTTCTAATGGGCATTACTGTGTGTGGCATAATGTGTTCTAATGGGCATTACTGTGTGTGGCATAATGTGTTATAATGGGCATTACTGCGTGTGGCATAATGTGTTATAATGGGCATTACTGTGTGTGGCGTATGTGTGACTATGGGCATCACTGTGTGTGGCGTATGTGTTCTAATGGGCATTACTGTGTGTGGCGTATGTGTTCTAATGGGCATCACTGTGTGTGGCGTATGTGTGACTATGGGCATTACTGTGTGTGGCATAATGTGTTCTAATGGGCATTACTGTGTGTGGCGTATGTGTTATAATGGGCATTACTGTGTGTGGCATAATGTGTTCTAATGGGCATTACTGTGTGTGGCATAATGTGTTCTAATGGGCATTACTGTGTGTGGCGTATGTGTTCTAATGGGCATTACTGTGTGTGGCATAATGTGTTCTAATGGGCATTTCTGTGTGTGGCGTATGTGTTCTAATGGGCATTACTGTGTGTGGCATAATGTGTTCTAATGGGCATTACTGTGTGTGGCGTATGTGTTCTAATGGGCATTACTGTGTGTGGCGTATGTGTTCTAATGGGCATCACTGTGTGTGGCGTATGTGTTATAATGGGCATCACTGTGTGTGGCGTATGTGTTATAATGGGCATTACTGTGTGTGGCGTATGTGTTCTAATGGGCATTACTGTGTGTCTCATATGTGTTCTAATGGGCATCACTGTGTGTGGCGTATGTGTTCTAATGGGTATCGCTGTGTGTGGCGTATGTGTTATAATGGGCATTACTGTGTGTGGCGTATGTGTTATAATGGGCATTACTGTGTGTGGCGTATGTGTTCTAATGGGCATCACTGTGTGTGTGGCATATGTGTGACTATGGGCATTACTGTGTGTGGCATAATGTGTTCTAATGGGCATTACTGTGTGTGGCGTATGTGTTATAATGGGCATTACTGTGTGTGGCATAATGTGTTCTAATGGGCATTACTGTGTGTGGCATAATGTGTTCTAATGGGCATTACTGTGTGTGGCGTATGTGTTCTAATGGGCATTACTGTGTGTGGCATAATGTGTTCTAATGGGCATTACTGTGTGTGGCGTATGTGTTCTAATGGGCATTACTGTGTGTGGCATAATGTGTTCTAATGGGCATTACTGTGTGTGGCGTATGTGTTCTAATGGGCATTACTGTGTGTGGCATAATGTGTTCTAATGGGCATCACTGTGTGTGGCGTATGTGTTCTAATGGGCATCACTGTGTGTGGCGTATGTGTTCTAATGGGCATCACTGTGTGTGGCGTATGTGTGACTATGGGCATTACTGTGTGTGGCGTATGTGTTATAATGGGCATTACTGTGTGTGGCGTATGTGTTATAATGGGCATTACTGTGTGTGGCGTATGTGTTCTAATGGGCATCACTGTGTGTGGCGTATGTGTTCTAATGGGCATCACTGTGTGTGGCGTATGTGTTATAATGGGCATTACTGTGTGTGGCGTATGTGTTATAATGGGCATTACTGTGTGTGGCATAATGTGTTCTAATGGGCATTACTGTGTGTGGCGTATGTGTTCTAATGGGCATTACTGTGTGTGGCGTATGTGTTCTAATGGGCATCACTGTGTGTGGCGTATGTGTTCTAATGGGCATCACTGTGTGTGGCGTATGTGTTATAATGGGCATCACTGTGTGTGGCTTATGTGTTATAATGGGCATCACTGTGTGTGGCGTATGTGTTCTAATAGGCATTACTGTGTGTGGCGTATGTGTTCTAATGGGCATCACTGTGTGTAGCGTATGTGTGACTATGGGCATTACTGTGTGTGGCGTATGTGTTATAATGGGCATTACTGTGTGTGGCGTATGTGTTATAATGGGCATCACTGTGTGTGGCGTATGTGTTCTAATGGGCATTACTGTGTGTGGCGTATGTGTTCTAATGGGCATCACTGTGTGTGGCGTATGTGTGACTATGGGCATTACTGTGTGTGGCGTATGTGTTATAATGGGCATTACTGTGTGTGGCGTATGTGTTATAATGGGCATTACTGTGTGTGGCGTATGTGTTCTAATGGGCATTACTGTGTGTGGCGTATGTGTTCTAATGGGCATCACTGTGTGTGGCGTATGTGTGACTATGGGCATTACTGTGTGTGGCGTATGTGTTCTAATGGGCATTACTGTGTGTGGCGTATGTGTTATAATGGGCATCACTGTGTGTGGCGTATGTGTGACTATGGGCATTACTGTGTGTGGCATTATGTGTTCTAATGGGCATTACTGTGTGTGGCGTATGTGTTATAATGGGCATTACTGTGTGTGGCGTATGTGTTATAATGGGCATTACTGTGTTTGGCGTATATGTGTTATAATGGGCATTACTGTGTGTGGCGTATGTGTTATAATGGGCATTACTGTGTGTGGCGTATGTGTTATAATGGGCATTACTGTGTGTGGCGTATGTGTTATAATGGGCATCACTGTGTGTGGCGTATGTGTTCTAATGGGCATCACTGTGTGTGGCGTATGTGTTATAATGGGCATCACTGTGTGTGGCGTATGTGTTATAATGGGCATCACTGTGTGTGGCGTATGTGTTCTAATGGGCATTACTGTGTGTGGCGTATGTGTTCTAATGGGCATCACTGTGTGTAGCGTATGTGTTATAATGGGCATTACTGTGTGTGGCGTATGTGTTCTAATGGGCATCACTGTGTGTGGCGTATGTGTGACTATGGGCATTACTGTGTGTGGCATAATGTGTTCTAATGGGCATTACTGTGTGTGGCATAATGTGTTCTAATGGGCATTACTGTGTGTGGCATAATGTGTTCTAATGGGCATTACTGTGTGTGGCGTGTGTTCTAATGGGCATTACAGTGTGTGGCATAATGTGTTCTAATGGGCATTACTGTGTGTGGCGTATGTGTTCTAATGGGCATTACTGTGTGTGGCGTATGTGTTCTAATGGGCATCACTGTGTGTGGCGTATGTGTTCTAATGGGCATCACTGTGTGTGGCGTATGTGTTATAATGGGCATCACTGTGTGTGGCGTATGTGTTATAATGGGCATCACTGTGTGTGGCGTATGTGTTCTAATGGGCATTACTGTGTGTGGCGTATGTGTTCTAATGGGCATCACTGTGTGTAGCGTATGTGTGACTATGGGCATTACTGTGTGTGGCGTATGTGTTATAATGGGCATTACTGTGTGTGGCGTATGTGTTATAATGGGCATCACTGTGTGTGGCGTATGTGTTCTAATGGGCATTACTGTGTGTGGCGTATGTGTTCTAATGGGCATCACTGTGTGTGGCGTATGTGTGACTATGGGCATTACTGTGTGTGGCGTATGTGTTATAATGGGCATTACTGTGTGTGGCGTATGTGTTATAATGGGCATTACTGTGTGTGGCGTATGTGTTCTAATGGGCATTACTGTGTGTGGCGTATGTGTTCTAATGGGCATCACTGTGTGTGGCGTATGTGTGACTATGGGCATTACTGTGTGTGGCGTATGTGTTCTAATGGGCATTACTGTGTGTGGCATAATGTGTTCTAATGGGCATTACTGTGTGTGGCGTATGTGTGACTATGGGCATTACTGTGTGTGGCGTATGTGTTCTAATGGGCATTACTGTGTGTGGCGTATGTGTTCTAATGGGCATTACTGTGTGTGGCGTATGTGTTCTAATGGGCATCACTGTGTGTGGCGTATGTGTGACTATGGGCATTACTGTGTGTGGCGTATGTGTTCTAATGGGCATTACTGTGTGTGGCATAATGTGTTCTAATGGGCATTACTGTGTGTGGCGTATGTGTTCTAATGGGCATTACTGTGTGTGGCATAATGTGTTCTAATGGGCATTACTGTGTGTGGCATAATGTGTTCTAATGGGCATTACTGTGTGTGGCATAATGTGTTATAATGGGCATTACTGCGTGTGGCATAATGTGTTATAATGGGCATTACTGTGTGTGGCGTATGTGTGACTATGGGCATTACTGTGTGTGGCGTATGTGTTCTAATGGGCATTACTGTGTGTGGCATAATGTGTTATAATGGGCATTACTGTGTGTGGCGTATGTGTTCTAATGGGCATTACTGTGTGTGGCATAATGTGTTATAATGGGCATTACTGTGTGTGGCGTATGTGTTCTAATGGGCATTACTGTGTGTGGCATAATGTGTTCTAATGGGCATTACTGTGTGTGGCATAATGTGTTCTAATGGGCATTACTGTGTGTGGCATAATGTGTTATAATGGGCATTACTGCGTGTGGCATAATGTGTTATAATGGGCATTACTGTGTGTGGCGTATGTGTGACTATGGGCATTACTGTGTGTGGCGTATGTGTTCTAATGGGCATTACTGTGTGTGGCATAATGTGTTCTAATGGGCATTACTGTGTGTGGCATAATGTGTTCTAATGGGCATTACTGTGTGTGGCATAATGTGTTCTAATGGGCATTACTGTGTGTGGCATAATGTGTTCTAATGGGCAATACTGTGTGTGGCATAATGTGTTATAATGGACATTACTGTGTGTGGCATAATGTGTTATAATGGGCATTACTGTGTGTGGCATAATGTGTTCTAATGGGCATTACTGTGTGTGGCATAATGTGTTCTAATGGGCATTACTGTGTGTGGCATAATGTGTTATAATGTGCATTACTGTGTGTGGCATAATGTGTTATAATGGTCATTACTGTGTGTGGCATAATGTGTTATAATGGGCATTACTGTGTGTGGCATAATGTGTTATAATGGGCATTACTGTGTGTGGCATAATGTGTTCTAATGGGCATTACTGTGTGTGGCATAATGTGTTCTAATGGGCATTACTGTGTGTGGCATAATGTGTTATAATGGGCATTACTGTGTGTGGCATAATGTGTTCTGATGGGCATTACTGTGTGTGGCATAATGTGTTATAATGGGCATTACTGTGTGTGGCATAATGTGTTCTAATGGGCATTACTGTGTGTGGCATAATGTGTTCTAATGGGCATTACTGTGTGTGGCATAATATGTTCTAATGGGCATTACTGTGTGTGGCGTATGTGTTCTAATGGGCATTACTGTGTGTGGCGTATGTGTTCTAATGGGCATTACTGTGTGTGGCGTATGTGTTCTAATGGGCATTACTGTGTGTGGCATAATGTGTTATAATGGGCATTACTGTGTGTGGCATAATGTGTTCTAATGGGCATTACTGTGTGTGGCATAATGTGTTATAATGGGCATTACTGTGTGTGGCATAATGTGTTCTAATGGGCATTACTGTGTGTGGCATAATGTGTTCTAATGGGCATTACTGTGTGTGGCATAATGTGTTATAATGGGCATTACTGTGTGTGGCATAATGTGTTATAATGGGCATTACTGTGTGTGGCGTATGTGTTATAATGGGCATTACTGTGTGTGGTATAATGTGTTATAATGGGCATTACTGTGTGTGGCATATGTGTTCTAATGGGCATTACTGTGTGTGGCATATGTGTTCTAATGGGCATTACTGTGTGTGGCATAATGTGTTATAATGGGCATTACTGTGTGTGGAGTATGTGTTCTAATGGGCATTACTGTGTGTGGCATAATGTGTTATAATGGGCATTACTGTGTGTGGCGTATGTGTTCTAATGGGCATTACTGTGTGTGGCATATGTGTTCTAATGGACATTACTGTGTGTGGCATAATGTGTTATAATGGGCATTACTGTGTGTGGCGTATGTGTTCTAATGGGCATTACTGTGTGTGGCATAATGTGTTATAATGGGCATTACTGTGTGTGGCGTATGTGTTCTAAAGGGCATTACTGTGTGTGGCGTAATGTGTTATAATGGGCATTACTGTGTGTGGCGTATGTGTTCTAATGGGCATTACTGTGTGTTGCATAATGTGTTATAATGGGCATTACTGTGTGTGGCGTATGTGTTCTAATGGGCATTACTGTGTGTGGCGTATGTGTTATAATGGGCATTACTGTGTGTGGCATAATTCTAATGGGCATTACTGTGTGTGGCATAATGTGTTCTAATGGGCATTACTGTGTGTGGCATAATGTGTTCTAATGGGCATTACTGTGTGTGGCATAATGTGTTCTAATGGGCATTACTGTGTGTGGCATAATGTGTTCTAATGGGCATTACTGTGTGTGGCATAATGTGTTATAATGGGCATTACTGTGTGTGGCATAATGTGTTCTAATGGGCATTACTGTGTGTGGCATAATGTGTTATAATGGGCATTACTGTGTGTGGCGTATGTGTTATAATGGGCATTACTGTGTGTGGCATAATGTGTTATAATGGGCATTACTGTGTGTGGCATAATGTGTTATAATGGGCATTACTGTGTGTGGCGTATGTGTTCTAATGGGCATTACTGTGTGTGGCATATGTGTTCTAATGGGCATTACTGTGTGTGGCATATGTGTTCTAATGGGCATTACTGTGTGTGGCATAATGTGTTATAATGGGCATTACTGTGTTTGGCGTATGTGTTCTAATGGGCATTACTGTGTGTGGCATAATGTGTTATAATGGGCATTACTGTGTGTGGCGTATGTGTTCTAATGGGCATTACTGTGTGTGGCATATGTGTTCTAATGGGCATTACTGTGTGTGGCATAATGTGTTATAATGGGCATTACTGTGTGTGGCGTATGTGTTCTAATGGGCATTACTGTGTGTGGCATAATGTGTTATAATGGGCATTACTGTGTGTGGCGTATGTGTTCTAATGGGCATTACTGTGTGTGGCGTAATGTGTTATAATGGGCATTACTGTGTGTGGCGTATGTGTTCTAATGGGCATTACTGTGTGTGGCATAATGTGTTCTAATGGGCATTACTGTGTGTGGCGTATGTGTTATAATGGGCATTACTGTGTGTGGCATAATGTGTTATAATGGGCATTACTGTGTGTGGCATAATGTGTTATAATGGGCATTACTGTGTGTGGCATAATGTGTTATAATGGGCATTACTGTGTGTGGCATAATGTGTTATAATGGGCATTACTGTGTGTGGCATAATGTGTTATAATGGGCATTACTGTGTGTGGCGTATGTGTTCTAATGGGCATTACTGTGTGTGGCATATGTGTTCTAATGGGCATTACTGTGTGTGGCATAATGTGTTATAATGGGCATTACTGTGTGTGGCATAATGTGTTATAATGGGCATTACTGTGTGTGGCGTATGTGTTCTAATGGGCATTACTGTGTGTGGCGTATGTGTTCTAATGGGCATTACTGTGTGTGGCGTATGTGTTCTAATGGGCATTACTGTGTGTGGCATAATGTGTTCTAATGGGCATTACTGTGTGTGGCATAATGTGTTCTAATGGGCATTACTATGTGTGGCATAATGTGTTCTAATGGGCATTACTGTGTGTGGCATAATGTGTTCTAATGGGCATTACTGTGTGTGGCATAATGTGTTATTATGGGCATTACTGTGTGTGGCGTATGTGTTATAATGGGCATTACTGTGTGTGGCATAATGTGTTCTAATGGGCATTACTGTGTGTGGCGTATGTGTTCTAATGGGCATTACTGTGTGTGGCGTATGTGTTATAATGGGCATTACTGTGTGTGGCGTATGTGTTCTAATGGGCATTACTGTGTGTGGCGTATGTGTTCTAATGGGCATTACTGTGTGTGGCGTAATGTGTTATAATGGGCATTACTGTGTGTGGCGTACGTGTTCTAATGGGCATTACTGTGTGTGGCATAATGTGTTCTAATGGGCATTACTGTGTGTGGCGTATGTGTTCTAATGGGCATTACTGTGTGTGGCGTAATGTGCTATAATGGGCATTACTGTGTGTGGCGTATGTGTTCTAATGGGCATTACTGTGTGTGGCGTATGTGTTATAATGGGCATTACTGTGTGTGGCGTATGTGTTATAATGGGCATTACTGTGTGTGGCGTATGTGTTCTAATGGGCATTACTGTGTGTGGCGTATGTGTTCTAATGGGCATTACTGTGTGTGGCATAATGTGTTATAATGGGCATTACTGTGTGTGGCATAATGTGTTCTAATGGGCATTACTGTGTGTGGCGTATGTGTTCTAATGGGCATTACTGAGTGTGGCGTAATGTGTTATAATGGGCATTACTGTGTGTGGCGTATGTGTTCTAATGGGCATTACTGTGTGTGGTGTATGTGTTATAATGGGCATTACTGTGTGTGGCGTATGTGTTATAATGGGCATTACTGTGTGTGGCATATGTGTTCTAATGGGCATTACTGTGTGTGGCGTATGTGTTATAATGGGCATTACTGTGTGTGGCATAATGTGTTCTAATGGGCATTACTGTGTGTGGCGTATGTGTTCTAATGGGCATTACTGTGTGTGGCGTATGTGTTATAATGGGCATTACTGTGTGTGGCGTATGTGTTCTAATGGGCATTACTGTGTGTGGCGTAATGTGTTATAATGGGCATCACTGTGTGTGGCGTATGTGTTCTAATGGGCATTACTGTGTGTGGCATAATGTGTTATAATGGGCATTACTGTGTGTGGCGTATGTGTTCTAATGGGCATTACTGTGTGTGGCGTATGTGTTATAATGGGCATTACTGTGTGTGGCGTATGTGTTCTAATGGGCATTACTGTGTGTGGCATAATGTGTTATAATGGGCATTACTGTGTGTGGCGTATGTGTTCTAATGGGCATTACTGTGTGTGGCATAATGTGTTCTAATGGGCATTACTGTGTGTGGCATAATGTGCTCTAATGGGCATTACTGTGTGTGGCATAATGTGTTCTAATGGGCATTACTGTGTGTGGCGTATGTGTTCTAATGGGCATAACATTACTGTGTGGCATCAGAAATGGAAGTAAATCCCGCACTAGAGATACGATATAGGGGGTCAGTCTGACCCGATCGCTCGCTGCAGTTTGTCGCAGCGCAGCGTTCGGGTTGGAACTGCGCATGCGCCGGTTCCGCAGTGCGCCGGCGCATGGCAGCTTTCGTTACCTAGCGATCGCCTCTGAGACAGAGGCGGTCGCTGGGCGGGAGGGAACTGAACGGCGGTGTTAAGCCGCCATTTAGGGAGAGCGGTCCGGCCAATCCAGGTGTGGTCGGACCGTTGGGGGGGGCGGGCCACGGTGGCTGCGTGACGTCTCACGCAGCAGCTGCGGCCAGCGGCAGCGACAATTCGCTGTGCGATGCTTTTGTTATTGTGCGGGGGGGGGGGGGGGGGCACTGACATGCGGGGCGGACTAGCTCTGTGCTGGGCGTCCCCCCCGCATGTCAGGGAACATGATCGTAGCTGTGCTAAATTTACGATCAACTCGGAATGACCCCCATAGTTAGATGCATTTGATGTGAAAAAAAGTTTGTTATCTAGTGAGATTACCAATATTTTTCAAAAATTCAAAGGGTCAAACACAGATTGGAATTGGGTGCTACCTCCGATTCAAATATATAAATATTAGCAAACAATAAAATCAGGTCGAGGTTGGGAGCACTTCCTCCCTAGGTGGCAAAAATCTGTTTATTCATAAAATCACTATTTATTTAGAATCCATATAAAAGATATTCATATCCAAGTCTCATAGGCTTCATGCTGTCACTGCCATTTCCCAAACGTATTTCACTTACCTTGTACTAAGGTTTTAAAGGTGAAGTACTAAAATTTCTGACAGCTGTCAGATGTACAGATGTACAGCTGTCAGATGTACCAAGCTCCGGAATGTTATCCTATAGTAAGTAACTTTTTTGTAAAGAGTGCTCCCTCTCCATCATCCCCAGTGATGCACGCGCCAGCCGATGCCCGCACACTCCAGGGACCTGAACCAGGAGGCAGTGTGATAGTGTAATGCTTCCAACTCTTGGCAAGAGAACATTAGTACATTTGTGTAGATATTTAAGGGGTCATTCCGACCCGTTCGCACGCAGCGGTTCATCGCCATCAGCGACGCTGCGTACGAAGAAAGCGGTCGCAGCAGCGATCACAAGAAGATTGACCGGAGGAAGGCATTCCGGGGTGTCAACTCACCATTTTCCGGGCGTGGACATCCGAACGCAGGCATGTCCAGGCGGATGTCTGACGTCAATTCCGGGACCTGCATCGCTGGTTCGATCGCACATGGTAAGTAACTCTTACCCTGGTCTTGTTTTACAGGAAACTTTTTTTGCAGGGCTGCACAAGCGATCGCAGGCTATGCTAAAATACACTCCCCCATAGGCGGCGTCAAGTTGATCAGACGAGCAGCAAAAAGTTGCTACGTGCGCTCAACTCGGAATGACCCCCTTAGCGTACAGTAGCCTCTACCTTACAATTTTAGTCATTGGATTGGAAAGAGATGAACCTTCTGCAAGGCTGCCAGTACAGATTATGCCACACAGTACCCCCAATTCAGATTATGACATACAGGGCCCCTATTTCATATTATGTGAATTATAATGCCCTCCAGTTCTTTTAATATCACATTACAATGATCAGTTCCAGGGGCGTAACTAAAAATATTGTAGGCCCCAAAAGCAAAACTTTGTATGGCCCCCTATATATCTACCAATGGTGAAAAATGTATATATAATATATGGATCTTTGACAGGGAGGATGGGCCCCTCTCAGCTCTGGGCCCCATAGCAGCTGCACTGCCTGCACCTATGGTAGCTACACCCTGTATATAACGCATGTAACTGTGACAGGGAAGGTGGCTCCTCTCAGCTCTGGGCCCCATAGCAGCTGCACTCCCTGCACCTATGTAGCTATGCCCTGTATATAACACATGTAACTGTGACAGGGAAGGTGGCTCCTCTCAGCTCTGGGCCCCATAGCAGCTGCACTCCCTGCACCTATGTAGCTATGCCCTGTATATAACACATGTAACTGTGACAGGGAAGGTGGCTTCTCTCAGCTCTGGCCCCATAGCAGCTGCACTCCCTGCACCTATGGTAGCTACACCCCTGTATATAACACATGTAACTGTGACAGGGAAGGTGGCCCTCAGCTCTGGGCCCCATAGCAGCTGCACTGCCTGCACCTATGGTAGCTACACCCTTGTATATAACACATGTAACTGTGACAGGGAAGGTGGCCCCTCTCAGCTCTGGGCCCCATAGCAGTTGCACTCCCTGCACCTATGGTAGCTATACCCTGTATATAACACATGTAACTGTGACAGGGAAGGTGGCTCCTCTCAGCTCTGGGCCCCATAGCAGCTGCACTCCCGGCACCTATGGTAGCTACACCCTGTATTTAACACATGTAACTGTGACAGGGAAGGTGGCTCCTCTCAGCTCTGGGCCCCATAGCAGCTGCACTGCCTGCACCTATGGTAGCTACACCATGTATATAACACATGTAACTGTGACAGGGAAGGTGGCCCCTCTCAGCTCTGGGCCCCATAGCAGCTGCACTGCCTGCACCTATGGTAGCTACACCATGTATATAACACATGTAACTGTGACAGGGAAGGTGGCCCCTCTTACAGTAGCTCTGGGCCCCATAGCAGCTGCACTCCCTGCACTTATGGTAGCTACACCCTGTATATAACACATGTAACTGTGACAGGGAAGGTGGCTCCTCTCAGCACTGGGCCCCATAGCAGCTGCACTGCCTGCACCTATGGTAGCTACACCATGTATATAACACATGTAACTGTGACAGGGAAGGTGGCTCCTCTCAGCACTGGGCCCCATAGCAGCTGCACTGCCTGCACCTATGGTAGCTACACCATGTATATAACACATGTAACTGTGACAGGGAAGGTGGCCCCTCTTACAGTAGCTCTGGGCCCCATAGCAGCTGCACTCCCTGCACTTATGGTAGCTACACCCTGTATATAACACATGTAACTGTGACAGGGAAGGTGGCCCCTCTTACAGTAGCTCTGGGCCCCATAGCAGCTGCACTCCCTGCACCTATGGTAGCTACACCATGTATATAACACATGTAACTGTGACAGGGAAGGTGGCCCCTCTTACAGTAGCTCTGGGCCCCATAGCAGCTGCACTCCCTGCACCTATGGTAGCTACACCCTGTATATAACACATGTAACTGTGACAGGGAAGGTGGCCCCTCTCAGCTCTGGGCCCCATAGCAGCTGCACTCCCTGCACCTATGGTAGCTACACCCTGTATATAACACATGTAACTGTGACAGGGAAGGTGGCCCCTCTCAGCTCTGGGCCCCATAGCAGCTGCACTCCCTGCACCTATGGTAGCTACACCCTGTATATAACACATGTAACTGTGACAGGGAAGGTGGCTCCTCTCAGCTCTGGGCCCCATAGCCACTGCACAGAGCCGGCCCTAACCAATATGATGCCATAGGCAAGATTTTGGCTGGTGCCCCCTAGAACCGCTGCTAGTTCTGCAGGAGATGCCTGGCATGAGTCAGCTGGCAACTCTGCTAACGTCGGGCATCTTTTGTTTATGAAAATGCATCTTATTTGCATTGCTATGTGGCTAGGGTGCACAAGCAGCGTCTGCTGATTAAAATGATATGCAGCATGCCTATATTCTGAGTGCGACTGCGGCTGTATCTGCATACGAAATGCTACATTACAGTGATTTCCAGGAATACACTGCAACGTAGCATTTCGTATGCAGATACAGCCGCAGTCACACACAGAATATAGGCATGCAGGAGCGGCTCTTGCCCCGGGCAAGCAGTACTTTTGCCCGGGGCGCCGCATCTACGAGGGCGCTGCCGCATCCTAACGGGCGCCATGTTACTTACTGAGCACAGCGCAGTCAGCGCTGACCCTCCCTCCCTTCCGCCCACTTTCCCACCCACTTTCCCATGATGCATTGCGCACGGTGCGCGACGACGTCAGCGCGCACCACCTGACTTCATCGCGCACCGCATCGAGGAAGGAGCACTGATAAGTGCACGCTTGAGGCGGGAGGCGGGCGGCACGGCATGATTAGGGAGGCGGGTGGCGGCGGGCTTTACAGTGGTCAGCGGCACGATCAGGGCGGCGGGCGGCACAGCACAGAGGCACAGCATGATCAGGGCGGCTTGTTCCTGCACTGCCCCCCTGTCTTTTAACAAGTTCCATGATGATCATTGCAAAACTGCAAGCCAGGTGAGGAAACAGTGATATATGAAGTACTTTTCTTCTATTAAATCTCAGCTTTCTGTGAGCTATTTATTTATTTACCTCTGCCACCACCACTGGGACTCTGTTCCATGTAACAACTACTACTTTATGAGCTTCTAATTTCTACTGTACATATCCATATTATCTTTAATTTTCTCATTGTCCCTGCTCAGTTAATATGGGGGGACCTGGTGTTTATAGCAACAGGAACAACTGAGAGGGGCTGTTGAGGGGGTAATGCAATGCCAGCCGCCCTCTGACACTGTCTGGCTAGTGTGACATAAGGCACAGGTGTAATAGGAAACTGCAGCGAGAGTAACTGTGCAAGCATGATGCTGCAGGGCGGCGATGCCAGCATTCACAATGATAGGGCACCCTTACTATGGGGCAGTCACTCGGCACTAGGGAGGCCAATCCCGGGATCAACAGGATCCCAGGATTTGGGCCCAAAAATGCTGCGATTTGACATGGCATAATGTGTGTAAGGGGTACTACTCTGTGGTAATGGGACTGTTGGACACCACTGTGCGGTGTAATGTGAATTGGTGCAATTATGTGGCCACGCCCCTTCATCATTAAGTTACGCCCCTATTTGGCATGCACTGTTCCTGTTTTGAATGGGGGGGGGGGGGGGGGGGTGGCGCCAGAGGAAAAGTTTGCACTGGGAGCCACAAGGTCTAGAACCGGCCCTGTAGGCATGCCGCATATCATTATAATCAGCAGAAGCTGCTGGTGCCCCTAAGCATACCAAATGCCCTAGGCATTTGCCTAGTTTGCCTATGCCTAAGGCCGGCACTGCAACTGCACTCAGTGCACCTATGGTAGCTACACCCTGTATATAACACATGTAACTTTGACAGGGAAGGTGGCTCCTCTCAGCTCTGGGCCCCATAGCAGCTGCACTCCCTACACCTATGGTAGCTATACCCTGTATATAACACATTTAACTGTGACAGGGAAGGTGGCCCCTCTCAGCTCTGGGCCCCATAGCAGCTGTACTCCTTGCACCTATGGTAGCTACACCCTGTATATAACACATGTAACTGTGACAGGGAAGGTGGCCCCTCTCAGCTCTGGCCCCATAGCACCTGCACTCCCTGCACCTATGGTAGCTACACCCCTGTATAGAACACATGTAACTGACAGGGAAGGTGGTCCCTCTCAGCTCTGGGCCCCATAGCAGCTGCACTCCCTGCACCTATGGTAGCTACACCCTTGTATATAACACATGTAACTGTGACAGGGAAGGTGGCTCCTCTCAGGTCTGGGGCCCATAGCAGCTGCACTCCCTGCACCTATGGTAGCTACACCCTGTATATAACACATGTAACTGTAACAGGGAAGGTGGCCCCTCTCAGCTCTGGGCCCCATAGCAGTTGCACTCCCTGCACCTATGGTAGCTATACCCTGTATATAACACATGTAACTGTGACAGGGAAGGTGGCTCCTCTCAGGTCTGGGGCCCATAGCAGCTGCACTCCCTGCACCTATGGTAGCTACACCCTGTATATAACACATGTAACTGTAACAGGGAAGGTGGTCCCTCTCAGCTCTGGGCCCCATAGCAGCTGCACTCCCTGCACCTATGGTAGCTACACCCTTGTATATAACACATGTAACTGTGACAGGGAAGGTGGCTCCTCTCAGGTCTGGGGCCCATAGCAGCTGCACTCCCTGCACCTATGGTAGCTACACCCTGTATATAACACATGTAACTGTAACAGGGAAGGTGGCCCCTCTCAGCTCTGGGCCCCATAGCAGCTGCACTCCCTGCACCTATGGTAGCTACACCCTGTATTTAACACATGTAACTGTGACAGGGAAGGTGGCTCCTCTCAGGTCTGGGGCCCATAGCAGCTGCACTCCCTGCACCTATGGTAGCTACACCCTGTATATAACACATGTAACTGTGACAGGGAAGGTGGCCCCTCTCAGCTCTGGGCCCCATAGCAGCTGCACTCCCTGCACCTATGGTAGCTACACCCCTGTATATAACACATGTAACTGTGACAGGGAAGGTGGTCCCTCTCAGCTCTGGGCCCATAGCACCTGCACTGCCTGCACCTATGGTAGCTACACCCTGTATATAACACATGTAACTGTGATAGGAAAGGTAGCCCCTCTCAGCTCTGGCCCCATAGCAGCTGCACTGCCTGCACCTATGGGAGCTACGCCCTGTATATAACACATGTAACTGTGACAGGGAAGGTGGTCCCTCTCAGCTCTGGGCACCTGTAATCCAGACAGGTGTGTGGGCGGAGACTCTGCAGAAGTGATCTGTGTGTGCAAAGAGCAGGTTGTGAGGAGGTGAGCTCTAGCTGCATAGAGTTTTATATAGGGATTTTCCCTGCTGGCTTCCCCGGGTGGGATGGATCTCCCCGGGGGAGAGAGCTCCCTGAATATGGCCTGCGTCCAGATCACTGAAAGTGCTACGACAGTACACTCTGGAGCCATAGTAATAGGCAGCCAGCCAGTGGCAGAAGTGGACAATTGTTCCATTAATGCGGACTCCACCCAAACTGCAGGAGGGTGCTTCTCTGAGTGAAGGTGTAACTCAGGGTGGAGTGGCAGCAGCTGTTGCCAGCCTGACTGTTAGTGAAGCGGGGGGGGGGGGGGGGTCCTGGCCTTTGGACGCTGGGGAGAATGTGCCGGCATCCCCGGGAGATACAGAGGATGAGGAGGAGATGGAGACGTATGAAAATTACACTATTAAAGAACTGCAGCAAGAAAGCCTGTCTCTGAACAATAAAATAGCTAGTAAAAAGAAGAAAAGGAACTCATGCTATAAATGGGAGTGGCCAATTTTGAAAGAAGAGCTTCTTGTGCTAACATCTGCCCTTGAAAGGGTTAAAGCTCAACTGGCAGTAAAGCGGTTACAGGAGAAAAGCAAAGCAAAAAGTGACTTACCTGTTGTTTCCTGTGAGTCTGTGGTTAAAGATAATCAAGAAATGGAGGTCTGTCAATCGGACAGACAAAGTTCTGTTGCAGAGGTACCAGTGGCTGCGGAGATTGGGGCTGGGGAGGTGTCTCCCCAAAATTCAGCAGTGATGCAGGCAGGAAAGGGTGCACAGAATACTGAGGTGGCAGGTGCAGCAGTAATTGCTGCTGAACTTGCTGGGCCGATGCCCATGCTGTGTGAACCTTCTACTGCTGGTGCAGCAGCTGAAAGTGAAGGTCTGGAAGTGGAGCGTTGTGACTTCCAGCTAAGGATGGATAATACTGGCACGGAAATCTTGTTGGCGGCAAGGGCGGAAAAGAGCACTGAGGTAGGCACCTCTGGGGCGGCTTTGGGTGCAGGTAGGTGTTCGGCACCGAATGGCAAACCAGGGGTTAATGCCCAAGAAGTGCAGTCTCTTTCTTCCACAGGTAGAGAACAGCAGCACCAGCGAACAGCACAAGGAATGCCAATTTTGCATAAGAATAAACTGTCATCCGGTGAACAACAGATCATTGAGACTGTATATGGACAGATGCTGGTGCGGAAAGAGCTCAAGTGGCAGCTCAGTTATTGCATAAAGAGCAAGGAAGATTGAATCAGGGGTCTGGGGAAGGTAATGCAATATCTGTACCATTGAATGACGTCAATAAGCAGCCAGTCCCAGGTACTATTTCCTATGCTAACATGGTTAATGCTAAGCCAGGTATAAGCGCTAATATTTTACAAACAAATGTGGGATCAGGTCAGGTGGGGAAGAGGAGAAATTTAATTCAATTTAAATGGCTGGGAAAAGGTAAATCACCATCCAAAGAAGTTTTCCTGCAAATGATCTTTAGTTTGGGGTTCCATGCAACAGACCTATACGCCTGTATCCAGCCAGTAAAAACTGCAGATTTTGATCTGAGTTTTATTTCATATCAGGGGCTTCAAGCTTTTTAGATAAAATGGCAGGCGTATAGGTCATCTAAGACATATGATGCATATAAGGCAGTGCTGGTTACAAAACAGGATAAGGTGAAGGTGAATATTTTGGTGAGGAATGAATCCATTCCTGTGCAAGATATTAAATACTGGCTAACAAGGTTTTGTGATGTGGAATCAGATTTGATAAAGGTTGGCTTTACCATGGGAGTGTAGGGAGGAGCGTGGGCTGCAATGGTCAAATTAAGGAATACAGACAGGGGATTTGCACATATTCCTTCTGCTGCCTATATTGGTAGAGATCGTATACAATGTTTTTACCAGGGGCAACCAAGAACATGTTTCCGTTGTGGGGACTTCCGCCACTTAAGTAGCAATTGTACTGTGACTAAATGTACTTTATGTGGTAAACTGGGACATACTTCTAAGGAATGTAATAATGTTACGTGTCATCTGTGCGGGGAGGAGGGTCACCCCTACAGCAGATGCCCCTGGGCAGAACACAATATGGAGGAGGATGTGCCAACTGGGGGAAAGAAAGATGGTCAGAATCAGGCATTTCAGTGGGTAGCAGGTAAGGGAGCAGCAGGTCAGGAGGAAAATCAGAAAACTGTGAATAAGGAGGTAACATCTGTTGTGGTAGTGGAAAATCCTACAGTAGTGAATAAAAATGATTCCTTTCAAGAAGTAAAGAAAAGTAGTAAGAAAAAGAGAAAGGGGGAGGAAGCACAAATGAGTTTAAGTAACCGGTTTGATGTTTTAATTTCAGATGAGGAGAATGAAGGGGAAATTGTTAGAAATGGGGGAGAGCCCGTTTTAGTCCCCAAGGTGAACAGACGCAAAGCAAGGAAAGTGATAGTAAGCCCTAAGGTAGGGGTGGTGCAGGGCATGAAGATTAAGGAAAAGAAAAAGAATATTGGAAAAAGACAGGCAGCGGAAATAGAATCTGATGTGGAAATCCAGGACAGTCTGGAATGGGACCCAGTTGGCACAGAGCTGGTTAAAAAAAGTGTGGAAAGTATGGGGGAAGGAAGTGACCTAAGTGATGTGGAATTAAGTGGCAGTGGGAAAAATTTAGAATCATCTGGTTCAGTAATAGGTCCAAGTATTCCACTGGAAGATAAGGTACTGGTTGATCAGTGCCTGGAAATTAAATCTGCTTGTGAACCATCGGACCCAGGACCCCCTCCTAGTTAGGAATCTTGGAAAATGGTGGTTAAAAAGGGTAAAGTCACTTCCAAGAAAGTGACTAGTCAGAATGCTGGATCCTCTAGGAGGGTCTCAGCGAGGTTTGTAAAGGAAAAGTGAGCAGGGTCCTGCTTCTATAACCCAAAGAAACGTGGATCCCCAACCCATACGATGTGCCACCATTAATGTGGCTTCCGTAGTTTCTGAGCGAGCTCATTATATGGCCTTTGATTTTTTCAATACAGTTGAGATTGATGTTTTGTTTTTGCAAGAGACCAGAATTAGTAGGTTGGACATCCTCCACAAGGCAAAAAGGGAGTGGAGGCGTGGGCCTTCCTACTGGTCTCTTGCGGCCGAGCCGTACAGTGGGGTGGCAGTTCTTTTTACTGGCATGGTAACCATTCACAGGCTTATAGAACTACAGGCAGGTAGATGTATGATTTTAGATGTCAACCTGAGGGGACATGATCTGAGGCTCATTAATATATATGGGCCACAGTCATAGTGGGACAGGAAATGTCTCTTCAGGGATATAAAACCGTTCCTTTTTACGGCTCAGCAGATTGTCTTTGGTGGTGATTTTAACACCGTTATTAGGCCAAAAGACAGGGGAGGTTCAAAGACAGCCCTGGGCTATGACTCTAATTTTTTAGTTCATATGATTAGACAGGCAGGTTTGGTGGATGTGCACGTTCGCCATTCTCCAGACCTCACAGGTTACACTTTCTTTAGTGGTAGTGGTAGTCATAGATCTAGGATAGATAGGTTTTTTGTTAAAGAGACCTCAAAACTTTGCCTCCAGAGGTAAAGCCAGTAGAGTTCTCTGATAACGTTTCTCTAACGTCCTAGTGGATCCTGGGGACTCCGTAAGGACCATGGGGAATAGATGGGCTCCGCAGGAGACTGGGCACTCTAAGAAAGATTTAGTACTACTGGTGTGCACTGGCTCCTCCCTCTATGCCCCTCCTCCAGACCTCAGTTAGAATCTGTGCCCGGCCAGAGCTGGGTGCTTTTAGTGGGCTCTCCTGAGCTTGCTAATTAGAAAGTATTTTAGTTAGGTTTTTTATTTTCAGAGAGCTTCAGCTGGCAACAGACTCTCTGCTACGAGGGACTGAGGGGAGAGAAGCAAACCTACTAACTGCGGCTAGGTTGCGCTTCTTAGGCTACTGGACACCATTAGCTCCAGAGTTCGAACACAGGATCTTAACCTTGGTCGTCCGTTCCCGGAGTCGCGCCGCCGTCCCCCTCGCAGAGCCAGAAGACAGAAGCCGGCAGAAGCAAGAAGACATCGAAATCGGCAGCAGAAGACTCCTGTCTTCACATGAGGTAGCACACAGCACTGCAGCTGTGCGCCATTGCTCCCACATTACACCCACACACTCCGGTCACTGTAGGGTGCAGGGCGCAGGGGGGGGAGCCCTGGGCAGCAATTGATTACCTCCTGGCAAAAGCAGCATATATACAGCTGGGCACTGTAATATGCATGAGCCCCCGCCATTCATTTTACACAAAATCGCGGGACAGAAGCCCGCCGCTGAGGGGGCGGGGCCTTCTTCCTCAGCACTCACCAGCGCCATTTTCTCTCCACAGCTCCGCTGAGAGGAAGCTCCCCAGGCTCTCCCCTGCAGTATCAAGGTATAAAAAGGGTAAAAGAGAGGGGGGGGCACATAAATTTAGGCGCAAATTATCATAAACAGCAGCTACTGGGTAAACACTAAGTTACTGTGTAATCCCTGGGTTATATAGCGCTGGGGTGTGTGCTGGCATACTCTCTCTCTGTCTCCCCAAAAGCCTTTGTGGGGGTCCTGTCCTCAGTTAGAGCATTCCCTGTGTGTTTGCGGTGTGTCGGTACGTTGGTGTCGACGTGTTTGATGAGGAAGGATACGTGGAGGCAGAACAAGTGCAAATGAATGTGGTGTAGCCGCCGACAGCGCCGACACCTGATTGGATGGATATGTGGAAGGTGTTAAATGATAACGTAAGCTCCTTGCATAAAAAGTTGGATAAAGCTGAAGCCTTGGGACAGTCAGGGTCTCAACCCAGGTCTGATCCTACAGCTCAGAGGCCGTCAGGGTCTCAAAAGCGCCCACAATCCCAGTTGGTTGACACAGATGTCGACACGGATTCTGACTCCAGTGTCGATGACGATGATGCAAAGTTGCAGCCTAAAATGACTAAAGCCATCCGCTACATGATTATAGCAATGAAGGATGTATTGCACATATCAGAGGAAAACCCTGTCCCTGACAAGAGGGTTTATATGTATGGGGAGAAAAAGCAAGAAGTGACTTTTCCCCCTTCACATGAATTAAATGAGTTATGTGAAAAAGCGTGGGATTTCCCTGATAGGAAAGTACTGATTTCCAAAAGATTACTTATGGCGTATCCTTTCCCACCAACGGATAGGTTACGCTGGGAATCCTCCCCTAGGGTAGACAAAGCGTTGACACGCTTATCCAAGAGGGTTGCCCTGCCGTCACAGGACACGGCCTCCCTAAAGGATCCTGCGGATAGGAAGCAGGAAGGTATCCTGAAGTCTGTTTATACACATTCTGGTACTCTTCTGAGGCCGGCAATTGCTGCGGCCTGGATGTGTAGTGCTGTAGCAGCATGGACAGATACTCTGTCTGAGGAGATAGATACCCTGGACAGGGATACTATTTTACTGACCCTGGGGCATATCAAAGACGCTGTCCTATATATGAGGGATGCCCAGAGGGACATTTGCCTGCTGGGCTCTAGAATAAACGCAATGTCGATTTCTGCCAGGAGGGTCCTATGGACTCGGCAATGGACAGGCGATGCCGACTCTAAAAAACACATGGAGGTTTTACCTTATAAGGGGTGAGGAATTGTTTGGGGACGGTCTCTCGGACCTAGTTTCCACAGCTACGGCTGGGAAGTCAAATTTCTTGCCATATATTCTCTCACAGCCTAAGAAAGCACCGTATTACCAAATGCAGTCCTTTCGTTCACAAAAAAGCAAGAGAGTCAGAGGTGCATCCTTTCTTGCCAGAGGCAGGGGTAGAGGTAAAAAGCTGCACCATGCAGCTAGCTCCCAGGAACAAAAGTCCTCCCCGGCTTCCACTAAATCCACCGCATGACGCTGGGGCTCCACAGGCGGAGCCAGGAGCGGTGGGGGCGCATCTCAGAAATTTCAGCCACCAGTGGGTTCGCTCACAGGTGGATCCTTGGGCTATACAAATTGTGTCTCAGGGATACAAGTTGGAATTCGAAGTGACGCCCCCTCACAGTTACCTAAAATCGGCCTTGCCAGCTTCCCCCATGGAGAGGGAGGTGGTGTTGGCGGCACTTCACAAGCTATATCTCCAGCAGGTGGTGGTAAAGGTTCCCCTCCTTCAACAGGGAAGGGGTTACTATTCCACTATGTTTTTTGGTACCGAAACCGGACGGTTCGGTCAGACCCATTTTGAATTTAAAATCCATGAACATTTATCTGAAGAAATTCAAGTTCAAAATGGAATCGCTCAGAGCGGTCATTGCAAGCCTGGAAGAGGGGGATTTTTATGGTGTCTCTGGACATCAAGGATGCTTACTTGCATGTCCCCATTTATCCACCTCATCAGGAGTACCTCAGGTTTGTGGTACAGGACTGTCATTACCAATTCCAGACGTTGCCGTTTGGCCTGTCCACGGCACCGAGAATATTTACCAAGGTGATGGCGGAAATTATGGTGCTCCTTCGGAAGCAAGGAGTTACAATTATCCCATACTTGGACTATCTCCTCATAAAGGCGAGGTCCAGGGAGCAGTTGCTGATCAGCGTAGCACACTCTCAGGAAGTGTTGCGACAGCACGACTGGATTCTGAATATTCCAAAGTCGCAGCTGATTCCTATGACACTTCTGCCCTTCCTGGGCATGATTCTGGACACAAACCAGAAGAAGGTGTTTCTCCCGGAGGAGAAGGCTCAGGAGCTCGTGACTCTGGTCAGAGACCTCCTAAAACAAAAACAGGTATCGGTGCATCACTGCAAGCGAGTCCTGGGAAAGATGGTGGCGTCATACTTAGCCATTCCCTTCGGCAGGTTCCATGCGAGGATCTTTCAGTGGGATCTGTTGGACAAGTGGTCCGGATCGCATCTTCAGATGCATCGGCTGATCACCCTGTCCACCAGGGCCAGGGTGTCTCTACTGTGGTGGCTGCAAAGTGCTCACCTCCTCAAGGGCCGCAGGTTCGGCATACAGGACTGGGTCCTGGTGACCACGGATGCAAGCCTCCGAGGATGGGGGACAGTCACTCAGGGAAGAAACTTCCAAGGGCTGTGGTCAAGCCAGAAGACTTGTCTGCACATCAATATCCTGGAACTAATGGCCATATACAATGCCCTGAGTCAAGCGGAGCCTCTGCTTCGAAACCAACCAGTGCTGATTCAGTCAGACAACATCACTGCAGTGGCCCATGTAAACCGCCAGGGCGGCACAAGAAGCAGGGTGGCAATGGCAGAAGCCACCAGGATTCTTCGTTGGGCGGAGAATCACGTGCAAGCACTGTCAGCAGTGTTCATTCCGGGAGTGGACAACTGGGAAGCAGACTTCCTCAGCAGGCACGACCTCCACCCGGGAGAGTGGGGACTTCATCAAGAAGTCTTCACGATGATTGCAAATCGATGGGAACTGCCACAGGTGGACATGATGGCGTCCCGCCTCAACAAAAAGCTAAAAAGGTATTGCGCCAGGTCAAGGAACCCTCAGGCGATAGCTGTGGACGCACTAGTAACACCGTGGGTGTTCCAGTCGGTCTATGTGTTTCCTCCTCTTTCTCTCATACCAAAGGTGCTGAGAATTGTAAGAAAAAGAGGAGTGAGAACAATACTCATTGTTCCGGATTGGCCAAGAAGGACTTGGTACCCGGAACTGCAAGAAATGCTCACAGAGGACCCATGGCCTCTACCTCTCAGACAGGACCTGTTGCAACAAGGGCCCTGTCTGTTCCAAGACTTACCGCGGCTACGTTTGACGGCATGGCGGTTGAACGCCGAATCCTAGCGAAAAAAGGCATTCCGGATGAAGTTATTCCTACGCTGATAAAGGATAGGAAGGATGTGACAGCAAAGCATTATCACCGTATATGGCGAAAATATGTTGCTTGGTGTGAGGCCAAGAAGGCCCCTACAGAGGAATTCCAGCCGGGTCGATTCCTGCACTTCCTACAGTCAGGAGTGACTATGGGCCTAAAATTAGGATCTATAAAGGTCCAGATTTCGGCCCTATCTATTTTCTTTCAAAAAGAACTGGCTTCACTGCCTGAGGTTCAGACGTTTGTTAAGGGAGTACTGCATATTCAGCCTCCTTTTGTGCCACCAGTGGCACCTTGGGATCTTAACGTGGTGTTGGATTTCCTGAAATCCCACTGGTTTGAGCCACTTAAGACCGTGGAGCTAAAGTATCTCACGTGGAAAGTGGTCATGTTGTTGGCCTTAGCTTCGGCTAGGCGTGTGTCAGAATTGGCGGCTTTGTCATGTAAAAGCCCCTATCTGGTTTTCCATATGGACAGGGCAGAATTGCGGACTCTTCCGCAATTTCTGCCAAAGGTGGTGTCATCTTTTCATTTGAACCAACCCATTGTGGTGCCTGCGGCTACTCGTGACTTGGAGGATTCCAAGTTGCTTGATGTAGTCAGGGCTTTGAAGATCTATGTAGCCAGGACGGCTGGAGTCAGGAAAACTGACTCGCTGTTTATCCTGTATGCATCCAACAAGCTGGGTGCTCCTGCTTCAAAGCAAACCATTGCTCGCTGGATCTGTAACACGATTCAGCAGGCTCATTCTGCGGCTGGATTGCCGCATCCAAAATCAGTAAAAGCCCATTCCACAAGGAAGGTGGGCTCTTCTTGGGCGGCTGCCCGAGGGGTCTCGGCATTACAACTTTGCCGAGTTGCTACTTGGTCGGGTTCAAACACATTTGCAAAATTCTACAAGTTTGATACCCTGGCTGAGGAGGACCTTGTGTTTGCCCATTCGGTGCTGCAGAGTCATCCGCACTCTCCCGCCCGTTTGGGAGCTTTGGTATAATCCCCATGGTCCTTACGGAGTCCCCAGCATCCACTAGGACGTTAGAGAAAATAAGATTTTACTCACCGGTAAATCTATTTCTTGTAGTCCGTAGTGGATGCTGGGCGCCCGTCCCAAGTGCGGATTTTCTGCAATACGTGTATATAGTTATTGCTTAATAAAGGGTTATGTTATGTTGGCATCCTTTGGTTGATGCTCTGTTGTTTGTTCATACTGTTAACTGGGTAAGTTTATCACAAGTTATACGGTGTGATTGGTGTGGCTGGTATGAGTCTTACCCTGGATTACAAAATCCTTTCCTTGTAATGTCAGCTCTTCCGGGCACAGTTTCCTTAACTGAGGTCTGGAGGAGGGGCATAGAGGGAGGAGCCAGTGCACACCAGTAGTACTTAATCTTTCTTAGAGTGCCCAGTCTCCTGCGGACCCCCTCTATTCCCCATGGTCCTTACAGGGTCCCCAGCATCCACTACGGACTACGAGAAATAGATTTACCGGTGAGTAAAATCTTATTTTTTCTCTCTGTCATTTTGAATGCTTCAGAAGCTGCTCAGAAGGGGCGGGGCCTATGGCGACTGAATTCTGAGCTCCTAAATGAGTAAAAGATAATCAATCCCTTAGAGACTTCCTTCAATCTCAGGAAACACTTTTGGAGGCTGGATGGAGTAGATCTGAGTGGTGGGAAGAAACTAAAAAGAGAATTCAGAGATTCTTCAAGAGGCTTGTAGCAAAAAAGAACTTGATAATAGAGATGAGCGGGTTCGGTTTCTCTGAATCCGAACCCGCCAGAACTTCATGTTTTTTTTCACGGGTCCGAGCGACTCGGATCTTCCCGCCTTGCTCGGTTAACCCGAGCGCGCCCGAACGTCATCATGACGCTGTCGGATTCTCGCGAGGCTCGGATTCTATCGCGAGACTCGGATTCTATATAAGGAGCCGCCATTTTCACACGTGCATTGAGATTGATAGGGAGAGGACGTGGCTGGCGTCCTCTCCGTTTAGAATTAGAATAGATTAGAGAGACACTTGATTTACTAATTTTGGGGAGCATTAGGAGTACTCAGTAGTGTACAGTGCAGAGTTTTGCTGATAGTGACCAGTGACCACCACTTTTATTTATAATCCGTTCTCTGCCTGAAAAAAGCGATACACAGCACACAGTGACTCAGTCACATACCATATCTGTGTGCACTGCTCAGGCTCAGGCCAGTGTGCTGCATCATCTATATATATTATATATCTGTCTGACTGCTCAGCTCACACAGCTTATAATTGTGGGGGAGACTGGGGAGCACTACTGCAGTGCCAGTTATAGGTTATAGCAGGAGCCAGGAGTACATAATATTATATTAAAATTAAACAGTGCACACTTTTGCTGCAGGAGTGCCACTGCCAGTGTGACTAGTGACCAGTGACCTGACCACCAGTATATAATATTAGTAGTATACTATCTCTTTATCAACCAGTCTATATTAGCAGCAGACACAGTACAGTGCGGTAGTTCACGGCTGTGGCTACCTCTGTGTCGGCACTCGGCAGCCCGTCCATAATTGTATATACCAGTGACCTAACCGTGGTTTTTTTTTCTTTCTTTATACATACATACTAGTTACGAGTATACTATCTCTTTATCAACCAGTCTATATATTAGCAGCAGACACAGTACAGTGCGGTAGTTCACGGCTGTGGCTACCTCTGTGTCGGCACTCGGCAGCCCGTCCATAATTGTATATACCACCTAACCGTGGTTTTTTTTTCTTTCTTTATACATACATACTAGTTACGAGTATACTATCTCTTTATCAACCAGTCTATATATTAGCAGCAGACACAGTACAGTGCGGTAGTTCACGGCTGTGGCTACCTCTGTGTCGGCACTCGGCAGCCCGTCCATAATTGTATATACCACCTAACCGTGTTTTTTTTTTCTTTCTTTATACATACATACTAGTTACGAGTATACTATCTCTTTATCAACCAGTCTATATATTAGCAGCAGACACAGTACAGTGCGGTAGTTCACGGCTGTGGCTACCTCTGTGTCGGCACTCGGCAGCCCGTCCATAATTGTATATACCACCTAACCGTGGTTTTTTTTTCTTTCTTTATACATACATACTAGTTACGAGTATACTATCTCTTTATCAACCAGTCTATATATTAGCAGCAGACACAGTACAGTGCGGTAGTTCACGGCTGTGGCTACCTCTGTGTCGGCACTCGGCAGCCCGTCCATAATTGTATATACCACCTAACCGTGGTTTTTTTTTCTTTTTTTATACATACATACTAGTTACGAGTATACTATCTCTTTATCAACCAGTCTATATATTAGCAGCAGACACAGTACAGTGCGGTAGTTCACGGCTGTGGCTACCTCTGTGTCGGCACTCGGCAGCCCGTCCATAATTGTATATACCACCTAACCGTGGTTTTTTTTTCTTTCTTTATACATACATACTAGTTACGAGTATACTATCTCTTTATCAACCAGTCTATATATTAGCAGCAGACACAGTACAGTGCGGTAGTTCACGGCTGTGGCTACCTCTGTGTCGGCACTCGGCAGCCCGTCCATAATTGTATATACCACCTAACCGTGGTTTTTTTTTCTTTCTTTATACATACATACTAGTTACGAGTATACTATCTCTTTATCAACCAGTCTATATATTAGCAGCAGACACAGTACAGTGCGGTAGTTCACGGCTGTGGCTACCTCTGTGTCGGCACTCGGCAGCCCGTCCATAATTGTATATACCACCTAACCGTGTTTTTTTTTTCTTTCTTTATACATACATACTAGTTACGAGTATACTATCTCTTTATCAACCAGTCTATATATTAGCAGCAGACAGAGTGTTTAGTGCCGCCGCTCACCTTGTCAGCAATCGGCGTACGAGGTTACATCCAGAAAATGTGGAGAAGATGATGTTCATTAAAATGAATTATAATCAATTCCTCCGCGGAGACATTGACCAGCAGCAATTGCCTCCACAAAGTACACAGGGAGCTGAGATGGTGGATTCCAGTGGGGACGAATTGATAATCTGTGAGGAGGGGGATGTACACGGTGATATATCGGAGGGTGAAGATGAGGTGGACATCTTGCCTCTGTAGAGCCAGTTTGTGCAAGGAGAGATTAATTGCTTCTTTTTTGGGGGGGGTCTAAACCAACCCGTCATATCAGTCACAGTCGTGTGGCAGACCCTGTCACTGAAATGATGGATTGGTTAAAGTGTGCATGTCCTGTTTTGTTTATACAACATAAGGGTGGGTGGGAGGGCCCAAGGACAATTCCATCTTGCACCTCTTTTTTCTTTTCTTTTTCTTTGCATCATGTGCTGATTGGGGAGGGTTTTTTGGAAGGGACATCCTGCGTGACACTGCAGTGCCACTCCTAGATGGGCCCGGTGTTTGTGTCGGCCACTAGGGTCGCTAATCTTACTCACACAGTCAGCTACCTCATTGCGCCTCTTTTTTTCTTTGCGTCATGTGCTGTTTGGGGAGGGTTTTTTGGAAGGGCCATCCTGCGTGACACTGCAGTGCCACTCCTAGATGGGCCCGGTGTTTGTGTCGGCCACTAGGGTCGCTAATCTTACTCACACAGCTACCTCATTGCGCCTCTTTTTTTCTTTGCGTCATGTGCTGTTTGGGGAGGGTTTTTTGGAAGGGCCATCCTGCGTGACACTGCAGTGCCACTCCTAGATGGGCCCGGTGTTTGTGTCGGCCACTAGGGTCGCTAATCTTACTCACACAGCTACCTCATTGCGCCTCTTTTTTTCTTTGCGTCATGTGCTGTTTGGGGAGGGTTTTTTGGAAGGGACATCCTGCGTGACACTGCAGTGCCACTCCTAGATGGGCCCGGTGTTTGTGTCGGCCACTAGGGTCGCTTATCTTACTCACACAGCGACCTCGGTGCAAATTTTAGGACTAAAAATAATATTGTGAGGTGTGAGGTATTCAGAATAGACTGAAAATGAGTGTAAATTATGGTTTTTGAGGTTAATACTTTGGGATCAAAATGACCCCCAAATTCTATGATTTAAGCTGTTTTTTAGTGTTTTTGGAAAAAAACACCCGAATCCAAAACACACCCGAATCCGACAAAAAAAATTCGGTGAGGTTTTGCCAAAACGCGTTCGAACCCAAAACACGGCCGCAGAACCGAACCCAAAACCAAAACACAAAACCCGAAAAATTTCAGGCGCTCATCTCTACTTGATAAAGCAAAATATCTACCAGAGTTTGAGAAAGAAATTAGATTTCTTGATTTCTGAGTGTGGAGATAGTGGGGAAATCTCCAGAGTGAAGGCTCAGATGAAGAAATATCAGTATAACCGGCTGGATCCTTTGATTTTGGAAAGGGATTTTGGCAAATACCACTCGCCTGATCCTTACCAGCAGAATTGTGGAAAATCAGTTGAGATGAAGGAGGTGAGGGGTCTTTGTGACAAACAGGGTGTTCTTCGTGAGGATAAGGAAGGCATCTTGGGAGTCATTAGATCTTATTACTCCGATCTTTTGTCTGAGCAGCCACTTATCAGAGAAAGGATGGAAACATTTCTGAGGGAGACGCCTGGACTTTCTAATCCAGATGCCTCGATTGAAACCTTGGGTAGGAATGTGACGGCAGAGGAAGTTAAGCTGGCAATGATAAGTTAAATTGAAGGAAAGCCCCAGGCCCAGATGGTTTAACATCTGAGTTTTATAAAGTATTTGCAGACCTCTTCATTCCTCGCCTAGTAGAAGTATATGAGTGTCTGGGTGAGGGACCCCTCCCTCCTTCTATGAGGATATCTGCCCTCATATTACTGTCCAAGGGGAAAGATCCATCTCGTATTGAGAACTGGTGCCCCATTGCCCTTCTCAATACAGATAGGAAGATTTTAGCAAAGGTACTTTTCAACAGGTTGTCAGAATTTTCAGAACAACTGCTTTCACCATCTCAGCATTGTACGGTGAAGGGCCGAAGCACATTTAGTGCTGTCCTTGGTGTCCGGGAAGCCATAGAGTGGTGCCGTGCTGAGAAATGGGGAAAATACTTGCTGGCATTGGATCAGTCTAAGGCTTTTGACCGAGTAAATCATGAGTACCTATGGGCCCTATTTGAAAGGTATGGTTTTCCAGTCAGGGTGGTGAATTGGCTGAGAATTATATACAGTCAGGCCGAGAGCTTCCCGCTTGTTAATGATTGGGTGGGTCCTACTTTTGAGGTGAGCTCTGGAGTCCGTCAGGGTTGTCCCCTGAGCCACCTCCTGTATGTATTCGCGATTGACCCCTTCATAAGAAGGGTAGAAAACGGTACGGTGGGAGGGGTGCAGCTGAGCCCAGAGTTCCCTTTTAAGGTGGTGGCTTACGCAGATGATGTCACAGTTGTTCTGTCATCAGTGGCAGAGGCACATGACATGGAAGAGCTCATCTGTGAATACTCTGTAGCCTAGTGCTCTAGGGTAAACCAAGAGAAGTTTGAAGCTTTCTTGATGGGGGAAGAAGAGAAAGAATTTTCCCTTCCGGACAGCCTCCCCCGGACCAGTCCTCAGATAAAGATTCTAGGTATTTGTTTTGACCATGGTGATTATGCCACTCTAAATTGGGTGAGGTGTCTGGAGAATGCTGCCAAGAAAGTGGAGTGCTGGAAGAGATGTAAATTCTCTTTCAGGGAAAGGGTGGACTTGTGCAAAACTTACCTGATCCCGTTATTTTTATATGTCAGCTATATGTGCTTTTTGCCTATGTCTTTATGGATCAGATTGAACTCCTTGTTTATCCTTTTATTTTGGGTAAACAGGATGAATCTAATCAAGAGAGGTATTACTTACAAGTTGAGGAAAGATGGAGGGGCTGGCATGATCAACCCTGTAGTCTTTTTTGTTACAACCTTTTTAAAACTTAAACTTGGGAGTTTATTGTTAGAAACTCCTCCTCGATGGGTAAGTGGATTTGAGGTCTGGGTGTCCCCCTTCCTCAAACTTTGGTTAGGTGGTGGCCAAGTGAAGAATCCTCAAATTCGGAAAGGGTATCTTCCGTTCTACGTTGTCCAGAGCTTGAAGGTGACAAAGCGTTGGGGTCTGGAAGTGGGTGAAGTCAAAAACCTTTCCAGGAAGGAGTTGGGGGAGAGGATTTTGAGAACCCATTTTCATGTTCCGCTGTCACTAAGGGATTGCCCAAGTGATGTCGCTTCGGCTGGTTAGCTCTCATAAATTCAGAGAGGATACCGTTGAAGTTTAGAGACATTGCTTGGCTTTCTTTCCATGGGAAGCTTTACGTAAAGGGGAACATGATGTGGAGAAATACCAATGATCGTGGTTGTCCACGGGAGGAATGTCTAGGGGAGGTGGGGACAATGGACCTTTTTTTGATCAGGTGCCCCTTTAATGTAACAGTTTACAAGAGAGTTTCAGGAGCTTTGGGTATCCCGTGCCTTTCGGGACTTAGTTACCCAGAGTGGGCTTATGGAGCATCCAAAAGATATGGTGTATTTAATTTGACCACGATTTATTTAGTCAGTTTAGTAGTTAGATATCACACATGGATGGCACAGTGTCAGGTTTCCCTAAGAAATAAAAGCCTTCCTTGTGAAGTGGTGGTGGATTGATGGTTGTAGACAGAAAGAGGGTGGATGCTGTCAGGTGGTCCCATTGGTGGGGCCATCTGAAACCCCCTTCAGTGGGTGGCTGAAATCCTTTTTCAAAGTCTAGCTGGTACTTTTTCTATCCTTCCACATCCCGTAGATTTTTGTGATTATGATTATTTTAAAGAACAGGTTTTGCATAGGTCTAAAAAGCTTTGCTCAGTTTTCCTTTACAAAATGTGTAAATAGGATAATAACATGGAGTGGGTTGTTGTTGTTGTTGTTGTTGTTGTTGTTGTTGTGTGTTTTTTTTTTGTACATATTTCTTTACTTTGATGATATGTCTTGGTATATTGCGGATTGCATTTCATTTATGTTATATTATGTATCATGATGTGATATATTATTTATATATTTATTAATTTATTTATTTATTGTATTATATTGTATTATATTGTAAATATTGTAATATAAGTTGCAAGTTCAATAAATGGGAGCATTCCCTCTCAGCTCTGGGCCCCATAGCAGCTGTACTCCCTGCACCTATGGTAGCTAAACCCTGTATATACAGTAGCGGATCTTGCCACGGGCAAGCAGGACTTTTGCCTGGGGCGCCGCCTTCTGGAGGGCGCCGGCGCCATCCAGAGGGCGCTGCACCACGGCAAGATCCGCTGCTGCTGTGCCCCCCGCTGGCGCTGCCCGCTGTCCCGCTGCCCGCTGTGAAGGGAAACTAGACGGTACTTCATGGAGAGGACCTTTGCTGTGCGGTGCGCGAAGACGTCTTCGCGCACCGCACATCATTTCAGTGGCGCTACTACTGTACAGGGGGCGTGACTGACCACGCCCCCTGTATGAAGCCACTCCCCCTATGGCCGCCCGTGGCGCAAAAAGACCCTGAGCCGGCCCTGTGTATATAACACATGTAACTGTGACAGGGAAGGTGGCCCCTCTCAGCTCTGGGCCCCATAGCAGCTGCACTCCCTGCACCTATGGGAGCTATACCCAGTATATAACACATGTAACTGTGACAGGGAAGGTGGCTCCTCTCAGGTCTTGGGCCCATAGCATCTGCACTCCCTCCACCTATGGTAGCTATACCCTTGTATATAACACATGTAACTGTGACAGGGAAGGTGGCCCCTCTCAGGCCTGGGGCCCATAGCAGCTGTACTCCCTGCACCTATGGTAGCTACACCCTGTATATAACACATGTAACTGTGACAGGGAAGGTGGCCCCTCTCAGCTCTGGGCCCCATAGCAGCTGCACTCCCTGCACCTATGGTAGCTACACCCTGTGTATAACACATGTAACTGTGACAGGGAAGGTGGCCCCTCTCAGCTCTGGGCCCCATAGCAGCTGCACTCCCTGTACCTATGGTAGCTACACCCCTGTATATAACACATGTAACTGTAACAGGGAAGGTGGCCCCTCTCAGCTCTGGGCCCCATAGCAGCTGCACTCCCTGCACCTATGGTAGCTACATCCTGTATATAACACATGTAACTGTGACAGGGAAGGTTGCTCCTCTCAGCTCTGGGCCCCATGGCATCTGCACTCCCTCCACCTATGGTAGCTACACCCTTGTATATAACACATGTAACTGTGACAGGGAAGGTGGTCCCTCTCAGGCCTGGGGTACATAGCAGCTGTACTCCCTGCACCTATGGTAGCTACACCATGTATATAACACATGTAACTGTGACAGGGAAGGTGGCCCCTCTCAGCTCTGAGCCCCATAGCAGCTGCACTCCCTGCACCTATGGTAGCTACACCCTGTATATAACACATGTAACTGTGACAGGGAAGGTGGCCCCTCTCAGCTCTGGGCCCCATAGCAGCTGCACTCCCTGCACCTATGGTAGCTACACCCCTGTATATAACACATGTAACTGTAACAGGGAAGGTGGTCCCTCTCAGCTCTGGGCCCCATAGCAGCTGCACTCCCTGCACCTATGGTAGCTACACCATGTATATAACACATGTAACTGTGACAGGGAAGGTGGTCCCTCTCAGCTCTGAGCCCCATAGCAGCTGCACTCCCTGCACCTATGGTAGCTACACCCTGTATATAACACATGTAACTGTGACAGGGAAGGTGGCCCCTCTCAGCTCTGGGCCCCATAGCAGCTGCACTCCCTGCACCTATGGTAGCTACACCCCTGTATATAACACATGTAACTGTGTCAGGGAAGGTGGCCCCTCTCAGCTCTGGGCCCCATAGCAGCTGCACTCCCTGCACCTATGGTAGCTACACCTCTGTATATAACACATGTAACTGTAACAGGGAAGGTGGCCCCTCTCAGCTCTGGGCCCCATAGCAGCTGCACTCCCTGCACCTATGGTAGCTACGCCCTTGAACTAGGATTCTTGTGATCAAGTCATTCAACATAAGAACCAGAAATCTTGATATGCTGAGAGTGTGGCACAGGCATGCAGAGCTAGTAAAATGTGTCTGTGGCCCCCAAGTAAAGGGCCAAATTGCAGACATTTGCTCAATAAGCAGCCAAAACCCAGAACCATGATTGGCTTATGAAGTGCTATACATACACTAGGTTTTCAGTGACGAACAAATGTTATCAAGATAATGATACAAACAATCAAATAATTAATTTGGCCAACACCCAAAGCTAAATGAGGTATAAAATGACTGCACTGACCAATCAGATCTACTCGTGTTAAACAGCACCATGGTAGCCAATCAGATCTACTCATGTGCCACTCAATACCATGGGAGCCAATAAGATCTACTCATGTGGTACACACAACAATGGGAGCCAATCAGATCTACTCATATGTTACACACCACCATGGTAGCCAATCAGATCTACTCATGTGCTACTCAATACCATGGGAGCCAATAAGATCTACTCATGTTCTACACACCACCATGGGAGCCAATCAGATCTACTCATGTGTTGCACCCCACCATCAATCAAATATACTCATTTGTTACATGCCACCATGGAAGTCAATCAGTTCTACTAATTTGTTATACACTACCATGTCAGCAAATCAAATCTACTGTACTCATGTGCAACTCACTACAATGGGAGCCAATCATATCTACTAATGTCCTACAAACCATCATGGGAGCCAATCAGAACTCCTTGAAAAGGGCTCACATGACCTGAACTGCATTGGCGACACACTGCCCACCTGAAACACCAGCTCGAACCAGACTGCCACATCCGGTCTAATCACCAACCACCCCGCAGCAGGAGGCAGTTCCCACCACTCACTGCTCCCAACTGCATACCAGAACTCACCTATTACCACTGGCACTATCAGCTACTGGATGAGCCAGACCCCCTGGTCCCATGGGGGTCACCTCTCCAATGATGCCTCTGCCCATCTACAAGTGCCACCATGTTACCCAATCAGATCTACTCATGCATTAAACCCTACCATGGGATCCAACAAGATCTGTTCCTTTATATAACCCTGCAGTCCTTGCCTACCACTGTCTTTCCTTTATCTAACACATTTATTCCTTTATACAGTATAACATTGACAATCCCATATATAACACTGACATTCCTATATATAACACTGCCGTTCCTCACCTGCAGTACCAGTCACAAAGCTTCCAAGTATCAACTTGTATTTCTCAGATTCTCCCATAACTTGAAAAGTTCTGTATTTAGCAAAATAGTTTTCAGCATTAAAGTCTTGTAGGTCCACCCGCAGCTCCCAGGTGCCTGCAATGAAAGGGAGATAATTAACTTTGTTAATGTTGCTCTCGCCACCCCCCTACAGCATTCTGCGGCCAGGAACCCGGTGAGGGATGCTAACCGCTGGGATCCCGGCTGCCGGTAACCCGTACCCAACCCTTTTTTTTGTGGAAAATTATTCAATATCACATATCTGTGAGTGGCAGAAGTATGTGACCCTTTAGGCTTAGCAGATATATTAAAGGTGAAATTAGAGTCAGGTATTTTCACTCTATGAGATGACTATCGGGTGTGAGTGGGCAACCTGTCTTTTTAAAAGAACAGGGATCTATCAAAGGCTGATGTTCACAACAAGTTTGTGCAAGTGTATCATGCCACGAACCAAGGAGATTTCTGAGGACCTCAGAAGAAGAGTTGTTGATGCTCATCAGGCTGGAACAGGTTACAAAACCATCTCTAAAGCGTTTGGATTCAACCAATTAACAGTCAAACGTATTGTGTACAAATGGAAGAAATTCCAGACCATTATTACCCTCCCCAGGAGGGCAATAATGTCAACCAACAAAGAGCAAGGTGTCTAAAGCTGCTCATACGCTAGTATAATATGGCCCTTTTTAAAATAATTTTGACCCATCGGGCCGATAAATCATGTGAAAAGTTCCATAACGTATATGTGTTTTACCTCCGATTCCGATCCATTGCGCGGTCCCGCGCGCATCAGAATGGAGCCAGAGATCACCATGGCTGCCGCAAAGATTTAACAATAGTAGCTCCCTGCGCACCACTCCACAGTAAATACACTGTAATCAACTCTGTGTAGTAAAAATATTTTATTTAAATGTTTGTCTTAATTAGACCTTTATATAGTACACTATAATAGATGGCTCCTATATTTTATATATATATATATATATATATATATATATATATATATATATATATAGGTACAGGAAAATGCTGGCACTCTCAGAGACTTGCAAAGATGACACAGATACTGTAGTTTTAAGGTCAACGTTTCAGGGCATTGCCCTTTTATCAAGACTGATAAAAGGGCAATGCCCTGAAACGTTGACCTTAAAACTACAGTATCTGTGTCATCTTTGCAAGTCTCTGAGAGTGCCAGCATTTTCCTGTACCTATACTCTGCAGCTGTGGCTGACGCAGGGCACCGGAGCAATCTGCACACGCTTACTGGGAGTGCCATACAGTACTTGGCTATATATATATATATATATATATATATATATATACCAGTTATGATATGATGGATACTGCTGTTGTGATTACATACAACCTAGTACCGGTACACAAACCAAAAACATACAGACAACACATAAACAAAAACGAAACAAAAAGGGTGGTCACTCCGTGGTGATTTGACAAGGTAGTTCGAAGCGCCCTGTGGCGTCTTACTCTCATCTACCTATCTGTTGAATGTCAATTCTAATATGTAAGAGTCACAGTCTTGTACAGTCCAAAAACTGTTGTATAACAAAAAGGTCTCTGCTTTAAAAGGTCCCAGGTGGGGTGTTCACCTCCCCTTAGTGCTTGTTTACACTGGTTGGCTGGTAGGTATAACAAAGGGTTAAACCCTCACTCTTCCGAATGAAGCAGGGGCAATCTGCTATCCTCCTCTATTGGTTGCTATCACTGTCCGGGGCTCCGTGCAGTGGCGAGCGTCCTTTTCCGGGAAGAGATTGCAGTCTGCCGGCAGACTGACAGACGGTGCGCTTCCGTATTCAGCGCCGCTGTCGTAGAATCGATGCACTCGGTAATCAACGCGTTTCACCTGAAAGGCTTCGTCAGGATCTCCGAATAGCTGACGTAGTGCAGCCGTGCCCCCAGCTGCACCTCCCCCGCAGGTGTCCATCACACAGAAAGCGCAGTATCATTTCTTTCTTTTATCTGCCGCAAATATTTGTCGGATTCTGTGACAGTCAATGGCATTGCATACAACACATTGCATGAAAAATGATGTATCATATGTGATCCAGGCGTGGCGGCTACCCAGCGGGTAGTTGGTGGGGTATCGCATGCGATACCTCACAGTAGTGTATGGGGGCCTTAATAGTTCACGTGGTGACAAAGAAACCAAAGGTAACCTTTAAGCAAATGAAGGCCTTTCTCACATTAGCTAATGTCGGTGTTCATGAGTCCACCATCAGGAGGACACTGAACAACAATGGTGTGCATGGCAGGATTGCAAGGAGAAAGCCACTGCACCTCCAAAAAACATTGCTGGCCATCTGCAGTCTGCTAAAGATCACCTGGATAAGCCAGAAGGCTATTGGGACAATGTTTTGTGGACAGAATAGAGCTCTTTGGTTTAAATGAGAAGTGTTATGTTTGGAGAAAGGAGAACACTGCATTCCAGCATAAAAGCCTCATACCATCAGGGAAACGCAGTGGTGGTGGTATCATGGTTTGGTCCTGTTTTGCTGCATCTGGCTCAGGATGACTTACCATCATTGATGGTACAATGAATTCTGAATTATACTAGAATATTGTACAGGAAAATGTCATGAGCTGTATCGCAAGAGAATATGGGTCATGCAGCAAGACAGCTACCCAAAGCACATGAGTCATTTGACCAAATAATGGTTAAAATAGGATTTTAATTACCTGCCGGTAAATCCTTTTCTCGTAGTCCGTAGAGGATGCTGGGGTCCACATTAGTACCATGGGGGTATAGATGAGTCCACTAGGAGCCATTGGCCCTTTAAGAGTTTGAGTGTGGGCTGGCTCCTCCCTCTGTGCCCCTCCTACCAGACTCAGTCTAGAAACTGTGCCCGAGGAGACGGACATCTTCAAGAGAAGGTTTTTACACAGATAGTGGCGAGATTCACACCAGCTCACACATACAAGTCAAACCAAGCTAACCAGCTTGACACATCAGCAACGGCTGGACAATGGCCCTCATTCCGATTTGTTCGCTCGCTAGCTGCTTTTAGCAGCAGTGCAAACGCTAAGCCCCCGCCCTCTGGGGGTGTATCTTAGCTAAGCAGAAGTGTGAACGAAAGGATCGCAGCGCTGCTACAAAAAAGATTGTGCAGTTTCAGAGTAGCTCGAGGCTTACTCCTAGCTTGCGATCACTTCAGACTATTTAGTTCCTGTTTTGACGTCACAAACGCGCCTTGCGTTCGCCCAGCCATGCCTACATTTTTCCAGCCACTCCTGCATTTTTATCTGGCACGCCTGCGTTTTTTCACACACTCCCCGAAAACGGTCAGTTACCACCCAGAAACACCCACTTCCTGTCAATCACTCTGCGGCCAGCAGTGTGACTAAAAAGCGTTGCTAGAGCTTGTGTAAAACTGCATCGGCTTTTGTGAAAGTACGACGCGCATACGCAGTGCGTCCCATACGCATGCGCAGAATTGCCGGTTTTTGGGCTGATTGCTGCGCTGCGAACGAAAGCAGCTAGCGATCAACTCGGAATGAGGGCCCATATTACTTACCAAGTAACAAAACCGTACTTAACCAAGAACTAAGCAGTACTGAACTAAGTAACCACTGCAGTATCATGAAGCGTTGGGCGAGCGCCCAGCATCCTCTACGGACTACGAGAAAAGGATTTACCAGTAGTTAATTAAAATCCTAAATGGGGATGTAACAAAGCTCCCAGAATGGTTGATCAAACTTGAGGTCCTCAGAGGCCAAAGTATCGAACTTGTAGAACTTTGCAAACATGTTCGACCCAGACCAAGTAGCCGCTCGGCAAAGCTGTAAAGCAGAGACACCCCGGGCAGCCGCCCAGGAAGACCCCACCTTACGAGTAGAGTGGGCCTTAACAGACGTAAGACACGGCAATCCTGCCGTAGAATAAGCATGCTGGATAGTGAACCTGATCCAGTGAGAGATTATCTGCTTAGAAGCAGGAAACCCAAGTTTCTTGGGATCATATAGGACAAACAGAGAGTCTGATTTTCTGTGACAAACAGTCCTCTTCACATAGATTTTCAGAGCCCTTACAACATCCAAGGACTTTGATGAAACTGAGGAGTCAGTAGTAGTGATGAGCGGGTTCGGTTTCCGAGAAACCGAACCCACCCGAGCTTTACCTTTTTTACACGGGTCCGAGCAGACTCGGATCCTCCCGCCTTGCTCGGCTAACCCGAGCGCGCCCGAACGTCATCATCCCGCTGTCGGATTCTCGCGAGATTCGGATTCTATATAAGCAGCCGCGCGTCGCCGCCATTTTCACACGTGCATTGAGATTGATAGGGAGAGGACGTGACTGGCGTCCTCTCCGTTTATATAGTTATATACTACACAGTTGATCTGATTGCTTAGCTTATTGTGGGGAGGATTGGGGAGCAGCTGTTAGGAGGAGTACAGTGCAGAATTTTGCTAATAGTGACCACCAGTTTTTTATCCGTTCTCTGCCTGAAAAAAACGCTCCATACCATATCTGTGCTCAGTGTGCTGCATGATATATCTGTGCTGAGTGCTCACACTGCTTAATTGTGGGGACTGGGGAGCAGCTATAGCAGGAGTACAGTGCACAGTTTTGCTGACAGTGACCACCAGTATACGTTTGTCTGCCTGAAAAACACTCCTGTGGTGGCTTTTTTTTATACTAGTTTAGCAGTCTGCTGACAGTGTCCACCAGGTCCATTATACTGTATATAGCAGTACGGTAGGCCACTGCTGTACCTACCTCTGTGTCGTCACTCGTCGTCCATAAGTATACTATCCATCCATCTACATTGTATACCTGTGGTGTCTTTTTTTTTTATACTATAAACGCAGTCTGCTGACAGTGTCCACCAGGTCCATTATACTGTATATAGCAGTACGGTAGGCCACTGCTGTACCTACCTCTGTGTCGTCACTCGTCGTCCATAAGTATACTATCCATCCATCTACATTGTATACCTGTGGTGTCTTTTTTTTTATACTATAAACGCAGTCTGCTGACAGTGTCCACCAGGTCCATTATACTGTATATAGCAGTACGGTAGGCCACTGCTGTACCTACCTCTGTGTCGTCACTCGTCGTCCATAAGTATACTATCCATCCATCTACATTGTATACCTGTGGTGTCTTTTTTTTTTATACTATAAACGCAGTCTGCTGACAGTGTCCACCAGGTCCATTATACTGTATATAGCAGTACGGTAGGCCACTGCTGTACCTACCTCTGTGTCGTCACTCGTCGTCCATAAGTATACTATCCATCCATCTACATTGTATACCTGTGGTGTCTTTTTTTTTATACTATAATATAAACGCAGTCTGCTGACAGTGTCCACCAGGTCCATTATACTGTATATAGCAGTACGGTAGGCTACTGCTGTACCTACCTCTGTATCGTCACTCGTTATACATAAAGTATACTATCCATCCATCTACATTGTATACCTGTGGTGCCTTTTAGTTGTGCGCATTAAAATATGGAGAACAAAAATGTGGAGGTTAAAAAAATAGGGAAAGATCAAGATCCACTTCCACCTCGTGCTGAAGCTGCTGCCACTAGTCATAGCCGAGACGATGAAATGCCATCAACGTCGTCTGCCAAGGCCGATGCCCAATGTCATAGTACAGACCATGTAAAATCCAAAACACAAAAGATCAGTAAAATGACCCAAAAATCAAAATTAAAAGCGTCTAAGGAGAAGCGTAAACTTGCCAATATGCCATTTACGACACGGAGTGGCAAGGAACGGCTGAGGCCCTGGCCTGTGTTCATGGCTAGTGGTTCAGCTTCACATGAGGATGGAAGCACTCATCCTCTCGCTAGAAAAAAGAAAAGACTTAAGCTGGCAAAAGCACAGCAAAGAACTGTGCGTTCTTCGAAATCACAAATCCCCAAGGAGAGTCCAATTGTGTCGGTTGCGATGCCTGACCTTCCCAACACTGGACGGGAAGAGCTTGCGCCTTCCACCATTTGCACGCCCCCTGCAAGTGCTGGAAGGTCCAGTTCCTGATAGTCAAATTGAAGATGTCAGTGTTGAAGTACACCAGGATGAGGATATGGGTGTTGCTAGCGCTGGGGAGGAAATTGACAAGGAGGATTCTGATGGTGAGGTGGTTTGTTTAAGTCAGGCGCACCCGGGGAGACACCTGTTGTCCGTGGGAGGAATATGGCCATTGACATGCCTGGTCAAAATACAAAAAAAATCAGCTCTTCGGTGTGGAATTATTTCAACACAAATGCGGACAACATGTATCAAGCCATGTGTTGCCTTTGTCAAGCTGTAATAAGTAGGGGTAAGGACATTAACCACCTCGGAACATTCTCCCTTATACGTCACCTGCAGCGCATTCATCATAAGTCAGTGACAAGTTCAAAAACTTTGGGCGACAGCGGAAGCAGTCCACTGACCAGTAAATCCCTTCCTCTTGTAACCAAGCTCCCGCAAACCACACCACCAACTCCCTCAGTGTCAATTTCCTCCTTACCCAGGAAAGCCAATAGTCCTGCAGGCCATGTCACTGGCAAGTCTGACGAGTCCTCTCCTGCCTGGGATTCGTCCAATGCATCCTTGAGTGTAACGCCTACTGCTGCTGGCGCTGCTGTTGTTGCTGCTGGGAGTCGATCGTCATCCCAGAGGGGAAGTCGGAAGACCACTTGTACTACTTCCAGTAAGCAATTGACTGTCCAACAGTCCTTTGCGAGGAAGATGAAATATCACAGCAGTCATCCTGCTGCAAAGCGGATAACTGAGGCCTTGGCAGCCTGGGCGGTGAGAAACGTGGTTCCGGTATCCATCGTTACTTCAGAGCCAACTATAGACTTGATTGAGGTACTGTGTCCCCGGTACCAAATACCATCTAGGTTCCATTTCTCTAGGCAGGCGATACCGAAAATGTACACAGACCTCAGAAAAAGAGTCACCAGTGTCCTAAAAAATGCAGTTGTACCCAATGTCCACTTAACCACGGACATGTGGACAAGTGGAGCAGGGCAGACTCAGGACTATATGACTGTGACAGCCCACTGGGTAGATGTATTGCCTCCCGCTGCAAGAACAGCAGCGGCGGCACCGGTAGCAGCATCTCGCAAACGCCAACTCGTTCCTAGGCAGGCTACGCTTTGTATCACCGCTTTCCAGAATACGCACACAGCTGAAAACCTCTTACGGCAACTGAGGAAGATCATCGCAGAATGGCTTACCCCAATTGGACTCTCCTGGGGATTTGTGACATCGGACAACGCCAGCAATATTGTGCGTGCATTACCTCTGGCCAAATTCCTGCACGTCCCATGTTTTACACATACCTTGAATTTGGTGGTGCAGAATTATTTAAAAACCGACAGGGGCATGCAAGAGATGCTGTCGGTGGCCCGAAGAATTGCGGGCCACTTTTGGCGTTCAGGCACCGCGTACAGAAGACTGGAGCACCACCAAACACACCTGAACCTGCCCTGCCATCATCTGAAGCAGGAGGTGGTAATGAGGTGGAATTCAACCCTCTATATGCTTCAGAGGATGGAGGAGCAGCAAAAGGCCATTCAAGCCTATACATCTGGCCACAATATAGGCAAAGGAGGTGGAATGCACCTGTCTCAAGCGCAGTGGAGAATGATTTCAACGTTGTGCAAGGTTCTGCAACCCTTTAAACTTGCCACACGTGAAGTCAGTTCAGACACTGCCAGCCTGAGTCAGGTCATTCCCCTCATCAGGCTTTTGCAGAAGAAGCTGGAGACATTGAAGGAGGAGCTAAAACAGAGCGATTCCGCTAGGCATGTGGGACTTGTGGATGGAGCCCTTCATTCGCTTAACCAGGATTCACGGGTGGTCAATCTGTTGAAATCAGAGCACTACATTTTGGCCACCGTGCTCGATCCTAGATTTAAAACCTACGTTGTATCTCTCTTTTCGGCAGACACAAGTCTGCAGGGGTTCAAAGACCTGCTGGTGAGAAAATTGTCAAGTCAAGCGGAACGTGACCCGTCAACAGCTCCTCCTTCACATTCTCCCGCAACTGGGGGTGCGAGGAAAAGGCTAAGAATTCTGAGCCCACCCGCTGGCGGTGATGCAGGGCAGTCTGGAGCGATTGCTGACATCTGGTCCGGACTGAAGGACCTGCCAACGATTACTGACATGTCGTCTACTGTCACTGCATATGATTCTCTCACCATTGAAAGAATGGTGGAGGATTATATGAGTGACCGCATCCAAGTAGGCACGTCAGACAGTCCGTACGTATACTGGCAGGAAAAAGAGGCAATTTGGAGGCCCTTGCACAAACTGGCTTTATTCTACCTAAGTTGCCCTCCCTCCAGTGTGTACTCCGAAAGAGTGTTTAGTGCCGCCGCTCACCTTGTCAGCAATCGGCGTACGAGGTTACTTCCAGAAAATGTGGAGAAGATGATGTTCATTAAAATGAATTATAATCAATTCCTCCGTGGAGACATTCACCAGCAGCAATTGCCTCCAGAAAGTGCACGGGGACCTGAGATGGTGGATTTCAGTGGGGATGAATTAATAATCTGTGAGGAGGGGGATGTACACAGTGAAAGGGGTGATGAATAGGACGATGATGATGAGGTGGACATCTTGCCTCTGTAGAGCCAGTTTGTGCAAGGAGAGATTGATTGCTTCTTTTTTGGTGGGGGCCCAAACCAACCAGTCATTTCAGTCACAGTCGTGTGGCAAACCCTGTCGCTGAAATGATGGGTTCGTTAAAGTGTGCATGTCCTGTTTATAGTATACAACATAAGGGTGGGTGGGAGGGCCCAAGGACAATTCCATCTTGCACCTCTTTTTTCTTTCATTTTTCTTTGCATCATGTGCTGTTTGGGGACAATTTTTTTGAAGTGCCATCCTGTCTGACACTGCAGTGCCACTCCTAGATGGGCCAGGTGTTTGTGTCGGCCACTAGGGTCGCTTAGCTTAGTCACACAGCTACCTCATTGCGCCTCTTTTTTTCTTTGCATCATGTGCTGTTTGGGGAGTATTTTTTTGAAAGGGCCATCCTGTGTGACACTGCAGTGCCACTCCTAGATGGGCCATGTGTTTGTGTCGGCCACTTGGGTCGCTGAGCTTAGTCACACAGCTACCTCATTGCGCCTCTTTTTTTCTTTGCATCATGTGCTGTTTGGGGACAATTTTTTTGAAGTGCCATCCTGTCTGACACTGCAGTGCCACTCCTAGATGGGCCAGGTGTTTGTGTCGGCCACTTGGGTCGCTGAGCTTAGTCACACAGCTACCTCATTGCGCCTCTTTTTTTCTTTGGATCATGTGCTGTTTGGGGACTTTTTTTTGAAGGGCCATCCTGTCTGACACTGCAGTGCCACTCCTAGATGGGCCAGGTGTTTGTGTCGGCCACTTGGGTCGCTTAGCTTAGCCATCCAGCGACCCCGGTGCAAATTTTAGGACTAAAAATAATATTGTGAGGTGTTCAGAATAGACTGAAAATGAGTGGAAATTATGGTTATTGAGGTTAATAATACTTTGGGATCAAAATGACCCCCAAATTCTATGATTTAAGCTGTTTTTTAGGGTTTTTTGAAAAAAACACCCGAATCCAAAACACACCCGAATCCGACAAAAAAAATTCGGTGAGGTTTTGCCAAAACGCGTCCGAATCCAAAACACGGCCGCGGAACCGAACCCAAAACCAAAACACAACAAAACCCGAAAAATGTCCGGTGCACATCACTAGTCAGTAGCAACTGGCACCACAATAGGTTGGTTGATATGCAATACCGACACAACCTTCGGAAGGAACTGCGGATGTGTCCAGAGCTCAGCTCTATCTACATGGAAGATCAAGTAGGGGCTTTTACATGACAAAGCCCACAACTCCGACACACGTCTCTGAAATGCCAAGGCTAACAAAGTGACAGCCTTCCACGTGAGAAACTTGACCTCAACCTCCTGTAGAGGCTCAAACCAGTCGGACTGGAAGAACTGCAACACCACATTAAGATCCCAGGGCGCCGTAGGCAGCACAAAGGGAGGCTGGATGTGCAGAACTCCCTTCAAAAAGGTCTGAACCTCAGGGAGGGCAGCCAATTGTTTCTGGAAGAAAATGGATAGGGCCTAAATCTGGACCTTTATTGAACCTAATCTCAGGCCCTTTTCCACACCTGCTTGGAGGAAGAGGAGAAATCGTCCAAGTTTAAACTCCACCGGAGGAAACTTCTTGGATTCACACTAAGACACATACTTTTTCCAAATGCGATGGTAATGCTTTGACGTTACTTCTTTCCTAGCCTGTATCAGGGTAGGAATAACCTTGTTCGGAATGCCCTTCCGAGCTAATATCTGGCGTTCAACCTCCATGCCGTCAAACGTAGCCGCTGTAAGTCTTGATAAGCGAACGACCCCTGCTGTAGCAGGTCCTCCGGAAGAGGCCTCGGCTCTTCTAGCAGTAGATCCAGAAGATCCGCATACCAAGCCCTTCTTGGCCAGTCCGGAGCAATGAGAATCGCCTGAACTTTTGTTCTCCTTATGAGTTTTAGAACCCTTGGAATGAGTGGAAGTGGAGGAAACACGTACACCAACTGGAACACCGACGGAGTCACTAGGGCGTCCACTGCCACGACTTGTGGGTCCCTTGACCTGGAACAATACCGCTGAAGCTTCTTGTTGAGATGAGAGGCCATCATGTCTATTTGAGGTGCACCCCAAAGATTTGTCACCTCCGTGAACACCTCTGGATGGAGGCCCCACTCTCCTGGATGGAGATCGTGTCTGCAGAGGAAGTCCGCTTCCCAGTTGTCTACTCTCGGAATGAAGATTGCTGACAGCGCCAACGTGTGTTTTTCTGCCCAGAGGATGATTCTTGTTACCTCTGACATTGCAGCTCTGCTCTTCGTTCTGCCCTGTTGGTTTATGTAAGCCACTGTCGTTACATTGTCCGACTGCACTTGAATGGCCCGATTTCTCAGAAGATGGGCCGCTTGGAGAAGCCCGTTGTAGGCGGCTCTTAATTCCAGAATGTTTATCGGCAGGCCAGCTTTCAGACTTGACCACCTTCCTTGGAAGGTTTCCCCTTGAGTGACTGCGCCCCAGCCCCGGAGACTTGCATCCGTGGTTAGAAGGATCCAGTCCTGAATCCCGAACCTGCGGCCCTCCAGAAGGTGAGGTAATTGCAGCCACCAGAGGAGTGAGATCCTGGCCTTTGGCGACAGACGTATTTTCTGGTGCATGTGTAGATGAGATCCCGACCATTTGTCCAGGAGATCCAGTTGGAAGGACCGAGCATGAAACCTCCCGTACTGCAGAGCCTTGTAAGAGGCCACCATCTTCCCCAGAATGTGAATGCACTTATGAATCGACACCCGGGCTGGCTTCAGGACATCCCGGACCATTGTTTGTATCACCAACGCTTTTTCCTCTGCAAGAACATCCTCTGCAGTTCCGTGTCGAGGGTCATTCACAGAAATGACAACCTCCTGGTTGGTTCCAAATGTGATTTTGGAAGATTCAGGATCCAACCATGTTCCTCGAGAAGCTGGGTCCTGAGTGCTATGGACTGGAACAGATTATTCCGGGACGAAGCCTTTATCAGCAGATCGTTCAGAAATGGAATTATGTTCACCCCCTGTCTGCGGAGGAGAACCATCATTTCCACCATCACCTTGGTGAAAACCCTCGGTGCTGTGGAGAGGCCGAATGGCAGGGCCCGGAATTGAAAATGACAGTCCAACAGTGCAAATTGGAGATAAGCTTGATGCAGCTGCCAAATTGGAATGTGGAGGTACGCATCCTTGATATCCAGGGATACCAGGAACTCCCCCTCCTCCAGACCTGATATCACCACCCATTTTGAACTTGAATTCCCTCAGAAAGGAGTTTAGTGATTTTAAGTTCAGAATGGGCCTGACCGAACCATCCAGTTTCGGTATGACGAAAAGGTTCGAATAGTAACCTATGGTTTGCATCTGGGGAGGAACTGGTACAATAACCTGTGCCTCCACCAACTTCTGGATGGCTCCCTGTAGGGTAGCCCTGTCTGCTGGCAAAGCCGGCAAGCCTGATTTGAAGAACCGGTGAGGAGGGAGATCTTGAAATTCCAGCCGGTACCCCTGGGACACAATATCTTGTACCCAGGGATCCAGGCTGAACGACACTTAGACGTGACTGAAATGTCTGAGTGTCGCCCCCACCGGCCCTACTTCCGAGCCGCGCGGTCCAATGTCATGCTGAGGACTTTGGCATACCTGAAGCAGGCTTCTGTTCCTGGGAACCCGCAGCAGCAGGTTTCTTGGATTTTTGTCGACCTCCTCTAAAGAAGGTGTTGGACGGTTTGGCCTTTCTTGTTTTAGCAACCCGAAAGGACTGTGATGTAGCTGAAGAACACGGTTTCTTCATAGCAGGTGCAGCTGAGGGGAGAAAAGGTGACTTACACGCTGTAGCCGTGGAGATCCACACATCCAACGCTTCCCCAAAGAGCCTGACCTGTGTAGGGTAGGGTCTCCACACCTCTCCTGGATTCCGTGTCGGCAGACCACTGGCACAGCCACAGTCCTCAACGAGCTGAGACCGACATGGAAGATATTCCTGCAGCCATTGAACCCAGGTCTTTCATGGATTCCACCATAAATCTTGCAGAATCCTGAATGTTACATAAAAATAATTCAACGTCACTTTTATCCATTGTATCCAAATCCTCGAGTAACGTGCCTGACCACGTTACTATAGCTTTGGAAATCCATGCACAGGCAATAGCAGGACATAGTATCGCCCCTAAAGCCGTGTACATGGATTTGAGCATAGTATCAATTTTGCGATCAGCCTGCTCCTTTAAGGCGGTAGATCCTGGAACAGGCAAAACCACCTTTTTCGAGAGTCTGGATTAGAGATGTGCACCGGAAATTTTTCGGGTTTTGTGTTTTGGTTTTGGGTTCGGTTCCGCGGCCGTGTTTTGGGTTCGAACGCGTTTTGGCAAAACCTCACCGAATTTTTTTTGTCGGATTCGGGTGTGTTTTGGATTCAGGTGTTTTTTTCAAAAAACCTAAAAAACAGCTTAAATCATAGAATTTGGGGGTCATTTTGATCCCAAAGTATTATTAACCTCAATAACCATAATTTCCACTCATTTTCAGTCTATTCTGAACACCTCACACCTCACAATATTATTTTTAGTCCTAAAATTTGCACCGAGGTCGCTGGATGACTAAGCTCAGCGACCCAAGTGGCCGACACAAACACCTGGCCCATCTAGCACTCCTAGATGTCTGCAGTGTCACGCAGGATGGCCCTTCCAAAAAACACTCCCCAAACAGCACATGACGGAAAGAAAAAAAGAGGCGCAATGAGGTAGCTGTGTGACTAAGCTCAGCGACCCAAGTGGCCGACACAAACACCTGGCCCATCTAGGAGTGGCACTGCAGTGTCAGGCAGGATGGCCCTTCCAAAAAATACTCCCCAAATAGCACATGACGCAAAGAAGAAAAAAAAGAAGCGCAATGAGGTAGCTGTGTGACTAAGCTCAGCGACCCTAGTGGCCGACACAAAGACCTGGCCCATCTAGGAGTGGCACTGCAGTGTCACGCAGGATGGCCCTTCCAAAAAACACTCCCCAAACAGCACATGACGCAAAGAAAAAAAGAGGCGCAATGAGGTAGCTGTGTGACTAAGCTCAGCGACCCAAGTGGCCGACACAAACACCTGGCCCATCTAGGAGTGGCACTGCAGTGTCAGGCAGGATGGCCCTTCCAAAAAATACTCCCCAAACAGCACATGACGCAAAGAAGAAAAAAAAGAGGCGCAATGAGGTAGCTGTGTGACTAAGCTCAGCGACCCTAGTGGCCGACACAAACACCTGGCCCATCTAGGAGTGGCACTGCAGTGTCAGGCAGGATGGCCCTTCCAAAAAACACTCCCCAAACAGCACATGACGCAAAGAAAAAAAGAGGCGCAATGAGGTAGCTGTGTGAGTAAGCTCAGCGACCCTAGTGGCCGACACAAACACCTGGCCCATCTAGGAGTGGCACTGCAGTGTCACGCAGGATGGCCCTTCAAAAAAACACTCCACAAACAGCACATGACGCAAAGAAAAAAAGAGGCGCAATGAGGTAGCTGTGTGAGTAAGCTAAGCGACCCTAGTGGCCGACACAAACACCTGGCCCATCTAGGAGTGGCACTGCAGTGTCACGCAGGATGGCCCTTCAAAAAAACACTCCCCAAACAGCACATGACGCAAAGAAAAAAAGAGGCGCAATGAGGTAGCTGTGTGACTAAGCTCAGCGACCCAAGTGGCCGACACAAACACCTGGCCCATCTAGGAGTGGCACTGCAGTGTCAGGCAGGATGGCCCTTCCAAAAAATACTCCCCAAACAGCACATGACGCAAAGAAAAAAAGAGGCGCAATGAGGTAGCTGTGTGAGTAAGCTAAGCGACCCTAGTGGCCGACACAAACACCTGGCCCATCTACGAGTGGCACTGCAGTGTCACGCAGGATGGCCCTTCAAAAAAACACTCCCCAAACAGCACATGACGCAAAGAAAAAAAGAGGCGCAATGAGGTAGCTGTGTGACTAAGCTCAGCGACCCAAGTGGCCGACACAAACACCTGGCCCATCTAGGAGTGGCACTGCAGTGTCAGGCAGGATGGCCCTTCCAAAAAATACTCCCCAAACAGCACATGACGCAAAGAAAAAAAGAGGCGCAATGAGGTAGCTGTGTGAGTAAGCTAAGCGACCCTAGTGGCCGACACAAACACCTGGCCCATCTAGGAGTGGCACTGCAGTGTCACGCAGGCTGGCCCTTCCAAAAAACACTCCCCAAACAGCACATGACGCAAAGAAAAATGAAAGAAAAAAGAGGTGCAAGATGGAATTGTCCTTGGGCCCTCCCACCCACCCTTATGTTGTATAAACAGGACATGCACACTTTAACCAACCCATCATTTCAGTGACAGGGTCTGCCACACGACTGTGACTGAAATGACGGGTTGGTTTGGACCCCCACCAAAAAAGAAGCAATTAATCTCTCCTTGCACAAACTGGCTCTACAGAGGCAAGATGTCCACCTCATCATCATCCTCCGATTCATCACCGTGTACATCCCCCTCCTCACAGATTATCAATTCGTCCCCACTGGAATCCACCATCACATCTCCCTGTGTACTTTGTGGAGGCAATTGCTGCTGGTGAATGTCTCCATGGAGGAATTGATTATAATTCATTTTAATGAACATCATCTTCTCCACATTTTCTGGAAGTAACCTCGTACGCCGATTGCTGACAAGGTGAGCGGCGGCACTAAACACTCTTTCGGAGTACACACTTGTGGGAGGGCAACTTAGGTAGAATAAAGCCAGTTTGTGCAAGGGCCTCCAAATTGCCTCTTTTTCCTGCCAGTATACGTACGGACTGTCTGACGTGCCTACTTGGATGCGGTCACTCATATAATCCTCCACCATTCTTTCAATGGGGAGAGAATCATATGCAGTGACAGTAGACGACATGTCCGTAATCGTTGGCAGGTCCTTCAGTCCGGACCAGATGTCAGCATCAGCAGTCGCTCCAGACTGCCCTGCATTACCGCCAGCGGGTGGGCTCGGAATTCTGAGCCTTTTCCTCGCACCCCCAGTTGCGGGAGAATGTGAAGGAGGAGATGTTGACAGGTCGCATTCCGCTTGACTTGACAATTTTCTCACCAGCAGTTCTTTGAACCCCTGCAGACTTGTGTCTGCCGGAAAGAGAGATCCAAGGTAGGTTTTAAATCTAGGATCGAGCACGGTGGCCAAAATGTAGTGCTCTGATTTCAACAGATTGACCACCCGTGAATCCTTGTTAAGCGAATTAAGGGCTCCATCCACAAGTCCCACATGCCTAGCGGAATCGCTCTGTGTTAGCTCCTCCTTCAATGTCTCCAGCTTCTTCTGCAAAAGCCTGATGAGGGGAATGACCTGACTCAGGCTGGCAGTGTCTGAACTGACTTCACGTGTGGCAAGTTCAAAAGGTTGCAGAACCTTGCACAACGTTGAAATCATTCTCCACTGCGCTTGAGACAGGTGCATTCCACCTCCTATATCGTGCTCAGTTGTATAGGCTTGAATGGCCTTTTGCTGCTCCTCCAACCTCTGAAGCATATAGAGGGTTGAATTCCACCTCGTTACCACTTCTTGCTTCAGATGATGGCAGGGCAGGTTCAGGCGTTTTTGGTGTTGCTCCAGTCTTCTGTACGTGGTGCCTGTACGCCGAAAGTGTCCCGCAATTCTTCTGGCCACCGACAGCATCTCTTGCACGCCCCTCTCGTTTTTTAAATAATTCTGCACCACCAAATTCAATGTATGTGCAAAACATGGGACGTGCTGGAATTTGCCCATATTTAATGCACACACAATATTGCTGGCGTTGTCCGATGCCACAAATCCACAGGAGAGTCCAATTGGGGTAAGCCATTCTGCGATGATCTTCCTCAGTTGCCGTAAGAGGTTTTTAGCTGTGTGCGTATTCTGGAAAGCGGTGATACAAAGCGTAGCCTGCCTAGGAAAGAGTTGGCGTTTGCGAGATGCTGCTACTGGTGCCGCCGCTGCTGTTCTTGCGGCGGGAGTACATACATCTACCCAGTGGGCTGTCACAGTCATATAGTCCTGAGTCTGCCCTGCTCCACTTGTCCACATGTCCGTGGTTAAGTGGACATTGGGTACAACTGCATTTTTTAGGACACTGGTGAGTCTTTTTCTGAGGTCTGTGTACATTTTCGGTATCGCCTGCCTAGAGAAATGGAACCTAGATGGTATTTGGTACCGGGGACACAGTACCTCAAACAAGTCTATAGTTGGCTCTGCAGTAATGATGGATACCGGAACCACGTTTCTCACCGCCCAGGATGCCAAGGCCTCAGTTATCCGCTTTGCAGCAGGATGACTGCTGTGATATTTCATCTTCCTCGCAAAGGACTGTTGGACAGTCAATTGCTTGGTGGAAGTAGTAAAAGTGGTCTTACGACTTCCCCTCTGGGATGACCATCGACTCCCAGCAGCAACAACAGCAGCGCCAGCAGCAGTAGGCGTTACACGCAAGGATGCATCGGAGGAATCCCAGGCAGGAGAGGACTCGTCAGAATTGCCAGTGACATGGCCTGCAGGACTATTGGCATTCCTGGGGAAGGAGTAAATTGACACTGAGGGAGTTGGTGGGGTGGTTTGCGTGAGCTTGGTTACAAGAGGAAGGGATTTACTGGTCAGTGGACTGCTTCCGCTGTCGCCCAAAGTTTTTGAACTTGTCACTGACTTATGATGAATGCGCTGCAGGTGACGTATAAGGGAGGATGTTCCGAGGTGGTTAACGTCCTTACCCCTACTTATTACAGCTTGACAAAGGCAACACACGGCTTGACACCTGTTGTCCGCATTTCTGTTGAAATACTTCCACACCGAAGAGCTGATTTTTTTGGTATTTTCACTAGGCATGTCAATGGCCATATTCCTCCCACGGACAACAGGTGTCTCCCCGGGTGCCTGACTTAAACAAACCACCTCACCATCAGAATCCTCCTGGTCAATTTCCTCCCCAGCGCCAGCAACACCCATATCCTCCTCATCCTGGTGTACTTCAACACTGACATCTTCAATCTGACTATCAGGAACTGGACTGCGGGTGCTCCTTCCAGCACTTGCAGGGGGCGTGCAAATGGTGGAAGGCGCATGCTCTTCACGTCCAGTGTTGGGAAGGTCAGGCATCGCAACCGACACAATTGGACTCTCCTTGTGGATTTGTGATTTAGAAGAACGCACAGTTCTTTGCTGTGCTTTTGCCAGCTTAAGTCTTTTCATTTTTCTAGCGAGAGGCTGAGTGCTTCCATCCTCATGTGAAGCTGAACCACTAGCCATGAACATAGGCCAGGGCCTCAGCCGTTCCTTGCCACTCCGTGTGGTAAATGGCATATTGGCAAGTTTACGCTTCTCCGACGATTTTATTTTAGATTTTTGAGTCCTTTTTTTACTGATATTTGGTGTTTTGGATTTTACATGCTCTGTACTATGACATTGGGCATCGGCCTTGGCAGACGACGTTGATGGCATTTCATCGTCTCGGCCATGACTAGTGGCAGCAGCTTCAGCACGAGGTGGAAGTCGATCTTGATCTTTCCCTATTTTTGGAACCTCAACATTTTTGTTCTCCATATTTTTAATAGGCACAACTAAAAGGCACCTCAGGTAAACAATGGAGATGGATGGATACTAGTATACTTATGGATGACAAGTGACTGCCGACACAGAGGTAGCTACAGCCGTGGACTACCGTACTGCGTCTGCTAGTATAGACTGGATGATAATGATATAAAAAAAATATATATATATCTATCACTACTGCAGGACAGGTATATATTATATAATGACGGACCTGCTGGACACTGTCAGCAGCAGACTCCTAAACTACTAGTATGAAGAAGATAGAAAAAAAAAACCCACCACAGGTAGGTATACAATTATGGACGAGCACTGCCGACACAGAGGTAGCTACAGCCGTGGACTACCGTACTGCGTCTGCTAGTATAGACTGGATGATAATGATATAAAATATATATATATATCACTACTGCAGGACAGGTATATATTATATAATGACGGACCTGCTGGACACTGTCAGCAGCAGACTCCTAAACTACTAGTATGAAGAAGATAGAAAAAAAAAAACCACCACAGGTAGGTATACAATTATGGACGAGCACTGCCGACACAGAGGTAGCTACAGCCGTGGACTACCGTACTGCGTCTGCTAGTATAGACTGGATGATAATGATATAAAAAATATATATATATCACTACTGCAGGACAGGTATATATTATATAATGACGGACCTACTGGACACTGTCAGCAGCAGACTCCTAAACTACTAGTATGTGTCACGATCCGGGTATCTGGACGCCATTACTTACCCTTCAGATGCCTCCTAAGGCGGGCTCAGCGTTCCAGGACCGGATTCCGCTGTTCCTGAGTTTCCACATGCAGAGTGGTCTTTTCATCAGCCGCGGCCTCCGCTGTGCCCGCGTGGTTAAATATGCATCTATCAGCCTGGCGTCTCCTGTCTCCGGTGGCCGGCGCCGCCATTACTGTTTCCCAGACCACATGGATTACAAACCAAACTTCCCTCCAAGTGTCTGCATGGGCGCAGCCATCTTGGATTCTGTCATCTGATCATTTCCACCAATCTGCTGTCTGTGTTGTTGATTTGCATAATTGCCTAGCCAACCCCTTCCTTGCTGCAGGTATAAGTAAGCTGTACCTGAGCAAGGAAGACGTCAGTGCTTTGGTTGTCAAACCTAGTTCCTGTTTGTCTCTCTTCTATGATTGTCTTCCAGGTTCCAGCTCCTGTCTCAAGACTTCCACCATAGAGACCCGCACCAGCATTCCACCTGCGGTGTAGCCTGACTCTCCAATCCATTGTGGATTCATCTGTTTCCAGCTACAACACTACCTGCTTCCAGCCTCAGCTTCCAGCAGAGTACAGCTTCCCTTAAAGGGCCGGTGTCCTTTCTACACTTTACCACTCTCCACCGGAATTATTATTTCTCCGCTCTCAAGTTCTACATTTCAGTTCACATTTCATCGCTCCCAAAGTTCATTTATTATTTAACTGGTTCCAGCCAGTATCCACTCCGTGCTAACAACAGTCTGGTTCCAGCCAGTATCCACAGCAGCTGTTTTACCTTCAGCAACCCAGCTCTTCCTGGAACACCAGCTGGTACAATCCTGGGTTATCTCCATTGCTACAGCCGGGCCTGGTAAGGACTTTCCATCTAGAAGATCATAAGAACTATCTCACACTACCAGTGCCCTGTGGCTCCTGCCATGCTGTAGTACTCAGGAACTGTATTTATTCTTTGCTGACTTTTACGTTTTCTTTTATTGCTGCTGTGATGCGGAGTTGTCATAATAAACATCATTGACTTTTATCTAAGTTGTCGTGGTCACGCCTTCGGGCAGTTATTATTCATGTTACTTACATGTCCAGGGGTCTGATACAACCTCCCAGGTTCCGGTACATCTCAGCCCCTACAACTGAGGCTGCCTCCCGTCAGCTCAGGCCCTCAGTTGTGACAGTAAGCACTGACCTAATGAATCCAGCCGGAGACCAGGATCAAGCGGCCAGGCCGATGCAAGAACTGGCAGCCCGACTAGAACATCAGGAGGCTGCACAGGGCCACATCATCCGCTGTCTCCAGGATCTCTCTACTCGGCTGGATGGGATTCAGACAACTCTCCGTGGATCAGGCGCGTCAGGTGCGTCAACCACAGTGACTCCAGCTATAACCCCACCCACCTTACCCATTTCTGCTCCACGTCTTCATCTTCCAACGCCAGCAAAATTTGACGGATCTCCAAGATTCTGCAGGGGATTTCTCAACCAGTGTGAGATTCAGTTTGAGCTACAACCTGGCAATTTTCCCAGTGACCGTACAAAAATTGCCTACATTATTTCTCTTCTCAGTGGCTCAGCCCTTGATTGGGCATCACCGTTATGGGAGAGGTCCGACACCCTGCTATCTTCTTACACTGCATTTGTGTCAACATTCAGGCGCATCTTCGACGAGCCAGGCAGGGTAACTTCAGCTTCGTCTGAGATTCTCCGTTTACGCCAGGAATCACGTACTGTAGGACAATATCTTATACAGTTCCAGATCCTGGCATCCGAACTGGCATGGAACGACGAGGCCCTGTATGCTGCATTCTGGCATGGTTTATCCGAGCGTATTAAAGATGAGTTAGCTACCAGAGACTTACCCTCCAAGTTAGATGAGCTAATCTCACTTTGTACGAAAGTGGACTTACGTTTCAGAGAGAGAGCAACTGAGCGTGGAAGATCATCTGCTCCAAAATCTTCTACTCCTCCTCCTCGCCAACTGTCACCAACTACAGATGAACCCATGCAAATTGGCCGTTCCCGTTTAACTCCTGCTGAGCGCCGAAGACGTCTCTCCGAGTTTCTCTGTCTGTATTGTGCAGCTCCGTCTCACACCATTAATGCCTGTCCCAAACGTCCGGGAAACTCCAAATCCTAGCTCGCCAAGGAGAGGGCCGGCTAGGAGTAATGATCTCCTGTCCATCTCCTCAAGATTGTAACCTCCCAGTCTCGCTTCAAGTTGCTCAACGTTATCAGAACGTCATTGCCCTCCTGGATTCCGGAGCAGCTGGGAACTTTATTACTGAAGCCTATGTTAAACGGTGGTCCCTACCCACCGAGAGACTTCCTTCGTCCTTTTCCTTAACTGCTGTGGATGGCAGTAAAATTTTTGATACAGTTATTTCTCTAAGGACTCTACCAGTTCGTCTGAGAGTGGGAGTTCTTCATTCCGAACTTATTTCATTTTTAGTGATTCCAAGAGCCACACATCCTGTGGTCCTGGGCCTTCCATGGCTCCGTCTTCACAATCCTACAATTGATTGGACGACTACGCAAATCCTGGCATGGGGTTCCTCCTGTACTAAGACATGTTTGTTTAAAGTGTTGCCTGTCTGTTCTTCCTCCCCCAGGTCGTCTGATGTTCCACCTCCTCCATATCAAGATTTCACGGATGTGTTCAGTAAAGCTTCTGCTGATATCCTTCCTCCTCATAGAGAATGGGACTGCCCGATTGATCTCGTTCCAGGGAAGGTTCCACCTCGAGGCCGAACTTATCCGTTGTCTCTCCCCGAGACACATTCTATGGAGGAATACATTAAAGAGAACCTAGCAAAGGGGTTCATTCGACCTTCTTCTTCTCCAGCCGGCGCAGGCTTCTTTTTTGTAAAGAAGAAAGATGGTGGTCTGCGGCCGTGCATCGACTACAGAGGTTTGAACGACATTACCATCAAGAACCGCTATCCTTTACCCCTGATTACTGAGCTCTTTGACAGAGTTAGCGGAGCTACCATCTTTACAAAGCTGGACCTGAGAGGTGCATACAATCTCATCCGGATCCGTGAGGGTGACGAGTGGAAGACCGCATTTAACACCCGTGACGGACATTATGAGTACCTCGTCATGCCCTTCGGATTGAGCAATGCTCCAGCTGTCTTCCAGCATTTCGTCAATGAGATCTTCAGAGACATTCTATACCGTCATGTCGTGGTCTATCTAGATGATATCCTCATTTTTGCCAACGATTTAGAGGAACATCGTTTCTGGGTAAAGGAGGTTCTGTCCCGTCTCCGTGTCAATCATCTCTACTGCAAATTAGAGAAATGCGTCTTTGAAGTCAAGTCCATTCCGTTTCTAGGGTACATTGTGTCCGGTTCCGGACTAGAGATGGATCCTGAGAAACTACAAGCAATCCAGAATTGGCCGGTACCCTTAACCCTCAAAGGGGTCCAGAGGTTCTTAGGGTTCGCCAATTATTACCGAAAGTTTATACGAGACTTTTCCACCATTGTGGCGCCTATTACTGCTTTCACCAAGAAGGGTGCTAACCCGTCCAAGTGGTCTGAAGAAGCCATGCAAGCTTTTCATCTTTTAAAACAGAGGTTCATCTCTGCACCTGTCCTGAAACAGCCTGACATCGACTCTCCTTTCATCTTAGAGGTGGATGCCTCCTCCGTTGGAGTAGGAGCGGTGTTATCTCAGAGGGCTAAAGATGGCCATTTACATCCTTGCAGTTTCTTCTCACGGAAGTTCTCCCCAGCGGAGCGCAACTATGCCATTGGCGACCAGGAGTTGCTAGCCATCAAGCTCGCTCTAGAGGAGTGGAGATATCTGTTGGAGGGAGCTTCTCATTCAATCACCATCCTTACAGACCACAAGAACCTTCTATATCTAAAAGGCGCACAATGTCTCAACCCTCGTCAGGCCAGATGGGCACTTTTCTTTTCCAGGTTCGACTTTAAACTCCAGTTCTGTCCGGGCTCTCAGAATCGCAAGGCCGATGCCCTTTCCCGCTCATGGGAGCAAGAAAATGAGTCAGAGTCTTCAGACAAGCATCCTATTATAAATCCGTTGGCATTCTCCACGGTAGGGATGGACTCTACGCCTCCATCAGGGAAAAGTTTTGTGAAGCCGACACTAAGGAAGAAGCTCATGCATTGGGCCCATGCTTCCCGTTTTGCCGGACATAGGTATCCAAAAAACCCTGGAGTTTATCTCTAGGTCCTATTGGTGGCCAACTCTGAAAAAGGACGTTTTGGAGTTTATTGCATCTTGCCCAAAGTGTGCTCAACATAAAGTATCCCGCCAGTCGCCTGCGGGGCAACTGGTTCCACTATCTGTTCCCCGTCGACCATGGACCCATTTGTCGATGGATTTTATTACAGATTTGCCCATGTGCAACAAGTTCAATACCATCTGGGTGGTAGTTGACCGGTTCACCAAGATGGCACACTTCATTCCTCTCACCGGTCTTCCGTCAGCTTCCAAGTTGGCTCAAGTATTCATACAAGAGATCTTCCGACTCCACGGTCTTCCAGAAGAAATTATCTCAGATCGAGGAGTTCAATTCACAGCCAAATTCTGGCGAAGTTTATGTCAAGTCCTCCAAGTCAAGTTAAAGTTTTCCACGGCTTACCATCCTCAGACCAATGGTCAAACTGAGAGGGTGAATCAGGACTTGGAGGCCTTCCTCCGCATCTATGTGTCCTCCTCTCAAGATGACTGGGTTCAATTACTTCCCTGGGCCGAGTTCTGTCATAACAACCAGTATCATTCTTCATCTTCCTCAACACCATTCTTCACCAACTTTGGATTCCACCCTAAAGTCCCTGAGTTCCAACCGCTTCCAGCAACTTCTGTTCCCGCAGTGGATATCACCTTGCATCAGTTTGCCAATATCTGGAAGAGCGTACGATCAGCTCTGCTCAAGGCATCGTTCAGGTACAAGAAGTTTGCGGATAAGAAGCGTCGAGCAGTTCCTGCTCTCAAGGTGGGTGATCGGGTATGGTTATCCACGAAGAATTTGAGGTTAAGAGTTCCCAGTATGAAGTTTGCACCTCGCTACATCGGTCCTTTTAAAATTGATCAAGTCATCAATCCTGTTGCTTACAGACTCCAGTTACCTCCCTTCTTAAAAATACCCAGGACATTCCATGTTTCCCTGTTGAAACCGCTAATCTTGAATCGGTTTCATTCCTCACTTCCACCAACTCCGAAAGTCCAAACTCAACGAGGCGTTGAGTATGAAGTGGCCAAGATCCTGGACTCACGTCACCGTTACGGTCAACTTCAGTATCTCATTGACTGGAAGGGCTATGGTCCTGAAGAACGCTCTTGGACCAATGCCTCTGACGTCCATGCTCCTGCCTTGGTCCGAAATTTCCACGCAAAGTTTCCTTTAAAGCCTAAGAAGTGTCCTGGGGCCACTCCTAAAGGGGGGGGTGCTGTCACGATCCGGGTATCTGGACGCCATTACTTACCCTTCAGATGCCTCCTAAGGCGGGCTCAGCGTTCCAGGACCGGATTCCGCTGTTCCTGAGTTTCCACATGCAGAGTGGTCTTTTCATCAGCCGCGGCCTCCGCTGTGCCCGCGTGGTTAAATATGCATCTATCAGCCTGGCGTCTCCTGTCTCCGGTGGCCGGCGCCGCCATTACTGTTTCCCAGACCACATGGATTACAAACCAAACTTCCCTCCAAGTGTCTGCATGGGCGCAGCCATCTTGGATTCTGTCATCTGATCATTTCCACCAATCTGCTGTCTGTGTTGTTGATTTGCATAATTGCCTAGCCAACCCCTTCCTTGCTGCAGGTATAAGTAAGCTGTACCTGAGCAAGGAAGACGTCAGTGCTTTGGTTGTCAAACCTAGTTCCTGTTTGTCTCTCTTCTATGATTGTCTTCCAGGTTCCAGCTCCTGTCTCAAGACTTCCACCATAGAGACCCGCACCAGCATTCCACCTGCGGTGTAGCCTGACTCTCCAATCCATTGTGGATTCATCTGTTTCCAGCTACAACACTACCTGCTTCCAGCCTCAGCTTCCAGCAGAGTACAGCTTCCCTTAAAGGGCCGGTGTCCTTTCTACACTTTACCACTCTCCACCGGAATTATTATTTCTCCGCTCTCAAGTTCTACATTTCAGTTCACATTTCATCGCTCCCAAAGTTCATTTATTATTTAACTGGTTCCAGCCAGTATCCACTCCGTGCTAACAACAGTCTGGTTCCAGCCAGTATCCACAGCAGCTGTTTTACCTTCAGCAACCCAGCTCTTCCTGGAACACCAGCTGGTACAATCCTGGGTTATCTCCATTGCTACAGCCGGGCCTGGTAAGGACTTTCCATCTAGAAGATCATAAGAACTATCTCACACTACCAGTGCCCTGTGGCTCCTGCCATGCTGTAGTACTCAGGAACTGTATTTATTCTTTGCTGACTTTTATGTTTTCTTTTATTGCTGCTGTGATGCGGAGTTGTCATAATAAACATCATTGACTTTTATCTAAGTTGTCGTGGTCATGCCTTCGGGCAGTTATTATTCATGTTACTTACATGTCCAGGGGTCTGATACAACCTCCCAGGTTCCGGTACATCTCAGCCCCTACAACTGAGGCTGCCTCCCGTCAGCTCAGGCCCTCAGTTGTGACAGTATGAAGAAGATAGAAAAAAAAACCCCACCACAGGTAGGTATACAATTATGGACGAGCACTGCCGACACAGAGGTAGCTACAGCCGTGGACTACCGTACTGCGTCTGCTAGTATAGACTGGATGATAATGATATAAAAAATATATATATATCACTACTGCAGGACAGGTATATATTATATAATGACGGACCTGCTGGACACTGTCAGCAGCAGACTCCTAAACTACTAGTATGAAGAAGATAGAAAAAAAAACCCCACCACAGGTAGGTATACAATTATGGACGAGCACTGCCGACACAGAGGTAGCTACAGCCGTGGACTACCGTACTGCGTCTGCTAGTATAGACTGGATGATAATGATATAAAAAATATATATATATCACTACTGCAGGACAGGTATATATTATATAATGACGGACCTACTGGACACTGTCAGCAGCAGACTCCTAAACTACTAGTATGAAGAAGATAGAAAAAAAAAAACCACCACAGGTAGGTATACAATTATGGACGAGCACTGCCGACACAGAGGTAGCTACAGCCGTGGACTACCGTACTGCGTCTGCTAGTATAGACTGGATGATAATGATATAAAATATATATATATATATCACTACTGCAGGACAGGTATATATTATATAATGACGGACCTGCTGGACACTGTCAGCAGCAGACTCCTAAACTACTAGTATGAAGATTTACTAGTAAATCAAGTGTCTCACTCTCTATCTAAACGGAGAGGACGCCAGCCATGTCCTCTCCCTATCAATCTCAATGCACGTGTGAAAATGGCGGCGACGCGCGTCTCCTTATATAGAATCCGAGTCTTGCGATAGAATACGAGCCTCGCGAGAATCCGACAGCGGGATGATGACGTTCGGGCGCGCTCGGGTTAGCCGAGCAAGGCGGGAAGATCCGAGTCTGCCTCGGACCCGTGTAAAAAGGCTGAAGTTCGGGGGGGTTCGGATTCCGAGGAACCGAACCCGCTCATCTCTAGTCTGGATACAGACGCGTCCACTATGGGTGTGTTTTGTTTTCCCATTTTTTCCTATCCTCCTCAGGGAAGGGGAAAGCAACCAGAACCCTTCTAGGGATCTGGAATTTTTTCTCCAGGTTTTCCCACGCTTTTTCAAAAATAGCATTTAATTATGTGGACGCAGGGAAGGTTAGCGAGGCTTTCTTATTGTCAGTGAAGTAAGCCTCCTCAACCTGCTCAGGTGTTGTATCAACGATATTCAACACATCCCCGATAGACTCTACTCTATCATCAACTGCAGCCCTTTAGCAAGAGATGCAGCAACCCACAGCACATCCCCATCACCGCCTGCCATGTCAGAATCGGTATCCGTGTCATCTTGCATAATCTGGGCAAGAGCACATTTGTGGGAACCAACAGAGGGGGGCCCTGAGGTAACAGAACCATAGAATTCTGTAAAACCTGAGTTCCAGATTCATTCTGTGCAACCCTAGTAGAAATTTGAGTTATCATAGATTTGATAGAGGATAACCATTCAGGCTCCCTTGCTGGTATCTGCGCTAAAACAGTGTAATCCTGATTACATGGAATGAGATGTCCTGAGAGGACATATCCTCTGCAGCATATGACACAGAGTCCCTGGACATAGCTAAATGGAGACCCCAAACACTCCCCACACACACACACACACACACACACGGGAGGCTAGATAGAGTCTCACCCCCAAGAATGGCAAGAGAGACACAGAGATTGGAGCCAACCCACACACAGCGCTTTCACTGGTATAGGGAGACCCCAACCAGCGCTGACTGTGCACCTTAACAGGTTACAAAGTCTTTACACAGACTCCCCCCTTCCCTCCTTCTACAACCCCCTGGTACCTTAAGAGATAGCTGGAGTTGCTCTGGAGGGACTGAACTTCACTGACAGCGTTTCTGCAGGCAGGAAAATAGCGCTGAACGTTGCTCGGTCCGCTCTGAGGAGAAGCTCCGCCCCCATAATGGCGCTGTCTTTCCGCTCTCCAGAAGATTATACTGGCCTGAGGAATTGTGCTGGCAGCGATCCCAGGACCCTGACAGGCTTTAGAGGTCAGTGTAGGGTGTAGGCGCTGGCTCAGGGCGCCCCTCACAGCGCCGCACTATGTACCACTGAGCCCCGGAGTGCAGTTTGTACTGCGCTCCATACCCTGTTGCCGCCATCTTCACACCGGCTCCCCGCTTGCTAGGGGGCCCGTTGACTCACTCGCCACTGATCTTCTGGCTCTGTAAGGGGGTGTCGGCATGCTGCCAGGGTGAGCGATCCCCTGTGGCGGTGAACGCTCTATGCCCTCAGGAGCTCAGTGTCCTGTCAGTGGAGATAGTGGCTCAGACCCTGCAGGGCGGACACTGATCCCCCCCTCTATGTCCCTCGATGCAGGGAGGCTGTTGCCAGCAGCCTTCCTGTAAAATAATAAACTCTAAAATAAACGTTTACTAAAGAAGCTCTGTAGAGCTCCCCTAGCTGTGACCGTCTCCTCGGGCACAGTTTCTAGACTGAGTCTGATAGGAGGGGCATAGAGGGGGGAGCCAGCCCACACTCTCAAACTCTTAAAGTGCCAATGGCTCCTAGTGGATCCGTCTATACCCCCATGGTACTAATGTGGACCCCAGCATCCTCTAGGTTGTAAGAGAAAGAAGAATAGATGTAACCTTTTGGAATGGCCAAGTCAAAGTCCTGACCTTAATCCAATCTAAATGTTGTGGAAAATCTGGAAGCAAGGAGTTTATGGGAGGTAACCCACCAACATAACAGAGTTCAAGCTGTTTTGTATGGAGGAATGGGGTAAAATTCCTCCAAGCCGATGGTCCGGACTAATCAACAATTACTGGAAACGTTTACATGCAGTTATTGCTGCACAAGGAGGTCAGACCAGATACTGAAAGGAAAGGGTCACATACTTTTGCCAGTCACAGATACGTGATATTGGATCATTTTCCTCAATAAAAAAAAATAGGATTTTGATAACCTACCGGTAAATCCTTTTCTCCTAGTCCGTAGAGGATGCTGGGGATGACATCAAGACCATGGAGTATAGACGGGATCCGCAGGAGACATGGGTACTCTAAAGACTTTTCATTGGGTGTGAACTGGCTCCTTCCCCTCTGACCCTCCTCCAGACCTCAGTTATAGGAACTGTGCCCAGGGAGACTGACATTTCGAGGAAAGGAATTACTTAACTAGTGGTGAGATATTTACCAACTCACACCCTCAACCATGCCGCACACATGGCATTCAACATAACACACGCCAACAGGCATGAACTAATCGCAGCAACAAGATAACACAACTTGTGTAACTGTAATAACTAAACTGCAGGTAAAGTATGCACTGGGACGGGCGCCCAGCATCCTCTACGGACTATGAGAAAAGGATTTACCGGTAGGTTATCAAAATCCTATTTTCTCATACATCCTAGAGGATGCTGGGGACGACATCAAGACCATGGGGTCTATACCAAAGCTCCAGTACGGGCGGGAGAGTGCGGATGACCCTGCAGCACTGATTGACCAAACTTTAGGTCCTTATCGGCCAAGGTGTCAAACTTGTAGAACTTAGCAAATGTGTTTGACCCTGACCAAGTAGCTGCTCGGCAAAGTTGTAATGCCGAGACCCCCCCGGGCAGCCGCCCAGGATGAGCAGAGCTGGCCCTAACCAATATGATGCCCTAGGCAAGATTTTGGCTGGTGCCCCCTAGCACCACCGCTAGTTCCGCCTCTGACCCTGCACCCCTTTCCCAGCACCATCACCCCCCACCCATAGCAGTCCTTTTTTTTCCTACCCCCTGTAATTTAAATAAGAACAGTGTGCACATTCGGCGCACAGACCAAAAAGGTATGTGTTTTTGCTGGCAAGGGGCATGGCCACACAGTAGTACCTCCAATTCAAATTATGCCTCACAGTAGTGCAACTTTATTCACAATTTATCATGGGATAGTGTCCCTTATTCACATTACATCACACAGTAGTACCACTTTACCTTATATACGTTACTCCTCACAGTAGTGCCCCTCATTCACATAACTTTATACTGAATTGCTCCTTATTCACATTACACCACACCACATTGCTCTTTATTCTCATTACACCACACCATATTGCTCCTTATTCACATTACACCAGACCATATTGCTCTTTATTCACATTAGACCACACAGTAATGCCCTTTCTATACATTACGCCACACAGTAGAGCACCTTTTACACATAATGCCACACATTGGTAATGCATTTATACACATAATACCACACAGTAATGCCCCTTACATATATGACACACATTATTAATGTCCTTATAAACATAATGCGCCTTACACATTATGCCAACCCTTGTTAATGCCCTTATACACATAATGACACACATAATGTCCCTTACACATATGCCACACATTATTAGTGCCCTTATACACATAATGACACACATAGTGCCCCTTACACATATGTTACACATTATTAATGCCCTTATACACATAATGACACATATAGTTCCTGGTGTGAGTCAACTGGCAGCTCTGCTAACGTCGGGTGCCTATTTTTTATGAAAATGTATCTTATTTGCATTGCTATGTGGCTTGGATGCACAAGCAGCTTCTGTTGATTAAAATGATATGCAGCATGCCTATATACTGTGTGCGACTGTGGCTGTATCTGCATATGAAATGCTACACACAGAATATAGGCATGCCGCATATCATTTTAATCAGCAGAAGCTGCTTGTGCCCCTAGGCATACCAGATGCCCTAGGCAATTGCCTAGTTTGCCTATGCCTAGGGCCGGCCCTGAGGATGAGCCCACCTTCCTAGTGGAGTGGGCCTTTACCGACGTCGGTAACCGCAATCCAGCCGTAGTATGAGCTTGCTGAATCATATTTCTAATCCAACGTGCAATAGTCTGCTTGGAAGCAGGACAGACAATCTTGTGATCATACAGGACAAACAGAGCTTCTGTTTTCCGTATACGAGCTGTTCTAGCAACATAGATTTTCAAAGCTCTAACCACATCTAGAGACTTTGAATCAGTGAATGTGTCAGTAACTACTGGCACCACAATAGGTTGGTTTATGTGAAAAGCAGAAACCACCTTAGGAAGAAAATGTTGTTCGCAACTCTGCCCTATCTTCATGGAAAATCAGGTAAGGGCTCTTGTGAGACAAGGCCCCCAATTCAGACACCCGCCTTGCGGATGCCAATGCCAAAAGCATCACCACTTTCCAAGTGAGAAACTTCAACTCTATCTTTTGTAGAGGCTCAAACCAATCTGATTGAAGGAACTGCAATACCACGTTAAGGTCCCATGGTGCCACTGGAGGCACGAATAGAGGCTGGATGTGCAGAACCCCTTTCACGAAGGTCCTAACCTCTGGAAGAGAGGCCAATTGTTTTGGAAGAACACTGACAAGGCCGAAATCTGGACCTTGATTGATCCCAATCGTAGGCCCGCCTCCACACCATCCTGCAAAAAAGGAGAAAACGTCCTAAGTGAAACTCTTCCGACGGAGCCTTCTTGGATTCACACCAAGACACATATTTTTGTCGTTACTCCCTATCTGGCTTGAATAAGGGTGGGGATGACCTCCTTAGGAATACCCTTCCTGGCTAGGATACGGCACTCAACAGCCATGCCGTCAAACGTAGCCACGGTAAGTCTTGGTACACACACGGCCCCTGCTGCAGCAGGTCCTCCCGAGGAGGAAGAGGCCGAGGATCTCTTATGAGTAACTGCTGAAGATCTGGTACCAAGCCCTTCTTGGCCAGTCTGGGGCAATGAAGATTGCTCGAACCCTTGTCTTTCTTATGATCCTGAGTACTTTTGGGATCAGCGGAAGTGGAGGGAAAACATACACTGACGGAAACACCCACTGGGTCACCAGTGCATCCACTGCTACTGCTTGAGGGTCTCTCGACCTGGAACAGTATCTCTGAAGCTTCTTGTTGAGACGAGATGCCATCATGTCTTTTTGAGGAAATCCCCAAAGACTTGTCACCTCTGCAAAGACTTCTTGGTGGAGGCCCCACTCTCCTGGATGGAGATCGTGTCTGCTGAGGAAGTCTGCTTCCCAGTTGTCTACTCCCGGAATGAATATTGCCGACAGAGCTTGTAGATGTTTTTCTGCCAGCGGAGGATTTTTGTCGCCTCTGCCATTGCTGCTCTGCTTTTTGTTCCGCCCTGCCTGTTTATGTATGCGACTGCTGTTACATTGTCCGCCTGGATCTGCACGGGACGGTCTTGAAGAAGATGTACCGCTTGTTGAAGGCCGTTGTAAATGGCTGTTAGCTCCAGAACATTTATGTGAAGGCAGGCTTCCTGTTGTGACCAACGTCCCTGGAAGTTTTCTCCCTGAGAGACTGCTCTCCAGCCTCGGAGACTTGCATCCGTGGTTACTAAGACCCAGTCCTGAATCCCGAACCTGCGTCCCTATAGCAGGTTAGAGCTGTGCAACCACCACAGGAGCGAAATCCTGGTTTTTGACGACAGGATTATCTTTCTGTGCATGTGTAGGTGTGACCCCGACCGTTTGTCCAACAGGTCCCACTGGAATACTGTGGCATGGAACCTGCCAAACTGTATGGCCTCGTAGGCCGCCACCATCTTCCCCAACAACCGAATGCACTGATGGATCGACACACTTGATGGTTTCAATATCTGTTTTACCATTTTCTGGATTTCCAGAGCCTTTTCCAGCGGAGAAATACTCTCATAACTTCTGTGTCCAGAATCAACCCGAGGAAAGACAACCTTGTCGTCGGTTCCAACTGTGACTTTGGGTAATTTATGATCCACCCGTGTTGTTGGAGTATTGACAGGGAGAGGGATATGTTTTGTAATAACTGCTCCCTGGATCTCGCCTTTATCAGGAGGTCGTCCAGATAAGGGATTATATTGACTCCTTTCTGACGAAGGAGGACCATCATTTCCGCCATCACCTTGGTGAATACCCTCGGCGCCGTGGAGAGACCGAAAGGTAACATCTGGAATTGGTAATGGCAATCCTGAATCGCGAATCTCAGATAAGCCTGGTGAGGAGGATAAATGGGAACATGCAGGTAACATCCTTTATGTCCACCGACACCAAGTAGTCCCCCTCCTCCAGACTGGCAATCACCGCCCGAAGTGATTACATCTTGAAGAAATTCAGATCTTGTTAGGGTCTCCTGCCCTGTGCTGCCACGTCGTCATGGCAACCGGGAGACAAGTGCTAGCGGAGTAACCTGAGCGCAGCTGATACTCCGGTTCGGGTCTTTTGCTGTGCAGTGGTTACAGGCTCTGTGCACGGCAGGGGATCCGGTGCTGGTTTTTGTGCTCACAGTCTGTGAGGTCTGAGTGGGGCGTGGACAGCACCTGCTTTATAAGGCCTCTACTCAGGTTAAGCAGATGTTGCTGAATCTTTGTTGGTTAGTCAGTTTCTGAAAGTTAGCCAGTACTGTGTAGCTTTGTATTTGTTGTTGCTTACTGCAAATAGGCCTGGGGATTTGGTACTACACTCTGCCAATCCAGACCTAGCAGTAAGACTGGAGTCAGTCGTTTAGCTTGCTGGGGTTCTTTTACTACTCTGTGAACTTAGCAAGTTTGCGGCTGTATTCTAAGACTTGCCTGCCTAATCCTGTCTCACTGTGCAAGGTGTCAGGTGTCAGCTTAGTGGCAGTAAGCTGAACCTGTGCACTGCAAGTGAGAATTAGGATTGTGGAGACTCTCCTTGTGTCTATCATTCCATCTCTGACCAAGGAGTTTACTGCCACACCCGTTGGTAACCCTTTAGGGTTTTGCTGTTGCCCTTAGCAACAGCATTTCGGGTTCTCTACGTATTAAAACACAACATCTTGCTTTTCCCATCTGAGCATTACTAATACTAGGGAGACACCCAGTTCCTTAGCCTCTGGGCTTCTCTGTTCACTTTGTGTGTATTTTGTTACCCTATCACCTTCTGTGTATGTAATGTCATATTTCCCAGTCTGTTTGTGAGTTCATTTGTTTTGCATACCTATCCGTTCAGACACCAGTACATTCCTGCAGGCACTGGTGTGCATAACAGTTCAAACACCAGTACATTCCTGCAGGCACTGGAGTGCATAACAGTTCTGACACCTGTACATTCCTGCAGGCACTGGTGTGCATAACATATTCAGCAGCCTAATACTCCTGTTGAAATTTTGTGGGAATATGGAGCATACCCCTCAAAATACGTTGCAACAGGTGGTCGATCAGGTGCAGGTCCTGACTCGACAATTTAATGATTTGTCCATTAAAAGGCACACCTCCCAGGCCGCTGGCGGAGCTCCCGCAGCAGCAGCACCTTCAGGGGTTAAGGAGCCGAAAGTAAATCTCCCGGATCGTTTTTCTGGAGATCGCTCGCAGTTCTTTTGTTTCAAGGAGAGCTGCAAGCTATACTTCCGGCTTAGGCCTCAGTCTTCTGGGTCGGAGATTCAGCGGGTGGGCATAGTGATTTCCTTGCTACAAGGAGACCCACAGGTCTGGGCATATGGGTTGCAGCCTGACTGTCCGTCGCTTAAAAGTGTTGATGCTTTTTTTACGGCACTGGGCATGTTGTATGATGACCCTGACAAGACGGCCTCAGCCGAGGCTCAGATTTCGATCCTTAAGCAAGGGCGAATGCCAGTTGAGGTTTACTGTACGGAGTTTCGGAGGTTGGCCCATGATACCCAGTGGAATGACCCAGCCCTGAGACACCAGTACCGAAGAGGTCTTTCTAACCAGATAAAGGACCAACTGGTACAATATCCCTTGCCTGATAGCTTGGATCAGCTCATGCAGTTATCCATCCGGGTGGATAGACGGCTGAGAGAGCGTAGGCTTGAAAGGGAGACTGAGGTTTCCTTCTTTCCCAAGGGAACCTCAGACTCTGAGGAATTTTCCGAGGAGCCTATGCAGATTGGGGCTACCCGCCTCTCCTCGCGTGAGAAGACGCGGAGGAGACAGCTGGGGTTGTGTTTGTACTGTGGGAATAAAGGTCATGTGGTAGTATCATGCCCAGAAAAGCCGGAAAACTTCAGGGCCTGAGGGTGATGGGAAATATCCTGTCAGGCCAGAAGTCAGAATTTCCCAAGAAGACTTTTATCATTCCGGTGACCTTGAAGATCCTCGGTCAAACTGTCAAGACTGAAGCCTTTGTGGACAGTGGGGCCGACGGGGTTTTTATGGACCGCCAATTCGCCCTGAAACACTCTGTTCCCTTAGTACCCTTGGCATCGGAAATTGAGATTTGTGGGTTAAACGGGGAACCATTATCCCAAGGTAAAATTACCTCTTGCACTAGCCAGATTTCTTTGTTTATTGGAGCCACACACTCTGAAAAATTGTCCTTTTATGTGACTGTCTGTACTTTTGCCCCATTGGTGTTGGGGTTACCCTGGTTAAGGGCCCACAATCCTCAATTTGACTGGGTCTCTGGGGAGATTCTTAGTTGGGGTACTGATTGTTTCAGGAGTTGCTTGAGCCTTCCAGTCAGGCTCTCGCAGCTAAGTTTGCCAGGATTGCCAGGGTGTTATGCAGATTTTGCGGACGTGTTCTCCAAAAAAGTTGCAGAGGTACTACCTCCCCATCGCCCCTATGACTGTGCCATTGATTTGTTGCCAAATGCTAAGCTTCCCAAGAGCAGGTTGTACTCCCTGTCACGTCCTGAGACTCAGGCTATGGCAGAGTACATTCAGGAGAACTTGGCTAAGGGATTTATCAGACCTTCACAGTCTCCAGTTGGGTCGGGGTTCTTCTTTGTGGGTAAAAATGACGGTTCGTTGCGACCCTGCATCGACTTCAGGGAATTGAACCGTATCACGATTAAAAACTCATACCCACTGCCTCTCATTTCGGTCTTGTTTGACCAGCTTCGTACTGCCACCATTTTTTCTAAGATTGACCTACGCGGTGCGTACAATCTAATCCGAATAAGAGAGGGGGATGAATGGAAGACTGCCTTTAATACCCACTCAGGGCATTATGAATATTTGGTGATGCCTTTTGGGCTCTGTAATGCCCCGGCAGTCTTCCAGGATTTCATGAATGATGTGCTCAGGAATATTTGGATAGATTATTAGTTGTATACTTAGATGACATCCTAATCTTCTCCCATTCCCTGGAGGAACATCGGAAGCATGTACGCTTAGTCCTCCAGAAACTCAGAGACCACCGGCTTGGGGCGAAGCTGGAGAAGTGCGAATTTGAAGTTCAGCAAATCGCATTTCTAGGATATATTATCTCCCCAGAAGGTTTCCAAATGGAGGGTTCCAAGGTACAGGCAGTCCTGGATTGGGTGCAGCCCACTAGTTTGAAGGCGCTTCAGCGTTTCCTGGGCTTTGCAAATTTTTATAGACTATTTATCGCTGGATTTTCGTCTATAGTGGCGCCCTTGGTGGCACTCACTAAGAAAGGGGCGGATGTTGCTCACTGGTCTTGTGAGGCTAAAGCGGCTTTTGCCCGTCTCAAAAGGGCATTTGTATCGGCCAAGGTACTGCGACACCCAGATCCAGAGCGTCCTTTTGTGGTGGAGGTGGATGCCTCTGAGATGGGTATTGGGGCAGTGCTTTCTCAGATGGGAGTGTCTGATAATCGCCTTCATCCCTGTGCTTACTTTTCCCGTAAATTTTCGCCTGCCGAGATGAATTATGACGTGGGTAACCGGGAATTGTTGGCTATTAAGGATGCACTCGAGGAGTGGAGACACTGGCTTGAGGGGGCTAAGTTTGTGGTCTCAATTCTCACCGACCATAAGAATCTGGCATATTTAGAGTCAGCGAAGCGTCTCAATGCCAGGCAGGCACGATGGGCTTTGTTTTTTGCTCGCTTGAATTTTTTGATAACATATCGCCCTGGGTCAAAAAACATCAAGGCTGATGCGCTCTCGCGGAGTTTTGCTCCAATCCAGGAGACCACCGAGGAGCCGTTGCCCATTGTGTCCCCATCATGTATTAAAGTGGGCATTACCCAGGACCTCTTATCATTAGTCCTTAGAGCACAGGAGCAGGCTCCTCCAGACCTTCCGGTAGGTCTTTTGTTTGTGCCTCCTAGGTTAAGACAGCGAGTGTTCCTGGAATTCCATGCCAAGAAGTCGGCAGGTCACCCGGGTATTGCCAGAACTCGGGAGTTGCTATCTAGGGCGGTGTGGTGGCCCTCGGTGGCTAAGGATGTGGATCAGTGGGTTCGGGCATGTGACATCTGTGCCCGAAATAAGACTCCTAGAGGGGTTCCTGTTGGCCCATTACATCCACTCTCTATCCCATCTAAGCCATGGACCCACATTTCAATGGATTTTGTGGTGGACTTGCCCAAATCCTCGGGGATGACAGCCATCTGGGTTGTCATTGACAGGTTTTCGAAGATGGCGCACTTCGTTCCACTGGTTGGGCTGCCATCGGCCAGACGCCTGTCTGAATTATTTATGCTGCATGTTGTGCGTCTCCACGGGTTGCCACTTGATGTGGTCTCTGACCGCGGATCCCAGTTTGTGGCCAAATTCTGGAGGGCATTTTGTTCCGATCTCCAGATTTCTGTTAGCTTGTCGTCAGGCTACCATCCGCAGTCTAATGGGCAGACTGAAAGGGTGAACCAGTCCTTGGAGCAGTTCCTCAGGTGTTATGTCTCCAAGTGTCAGACTGACTGGGTTGCTCATCTGTCCATGGCGGAGTTTGCCTATAACAACGCGGCTCACTCTGCTACAGGGATCTCTCCCTTCCTTTGTGTGTATGGGCATCATCCTAAGGCCAATTCTTTTGACCCCCTGGACTCCACGCCTGGTGGTTCCTCTGTGGTTTCGGTCCTTAGAGGTATTTGGCGGAAAGTGAAGAAAGCCCTTGTGTCTGTGTCATTAGTGACCAAAAGGGTTTTTGATAAGCGGAAAAGACCCTGCAGCTTCAAATTAGGAGACTTCGTCTGGTTGTCTACCAAGAATTTGAAGTTGAGACAGCCATCTCATAAGTTAGGCCCCCGGTTCATCGGCCCTTATAAGATCACCAGGGTTATCAATCCGGTGGCATTTCAGTTAGATCTGCCCCGTTCTTTGGGTATCAATAAAACATTTCATTGTTCCCTTTTAAAACGGGCGATTAGTAATCCTTCTTCCAGTGGAAGATCTTCCCCTCTTCTGATACGTGGCCAGAGGGAGTTTGTTGTTGAAAGGATTCTTAAATCCAAGATGGTTCGGGGTCGGCTGTCATTTTTGGTGCACTGGAAGGGGTATGGCCCGGAGGAGCGGTCGTGGGTGCGCAGTTGTGATCTTCATGCCCCCAGACTGATACGCTCTTTCTTCTCGCAGTTCCCCGATAAACCCGGTGGTAGGGGTTCTTTGACCCCTCGTCAGAGGGGGGGTACTGTTAGGGTCTCCTGCCCTGTGCTGCCAAAAAATACTCTCATAACTTCTGTGTCCAGAATCAACCCGAGGAAAGACAACCTTGTCGTTGGTTCCAACTGTGACTTTGGGTAATTTATGATCCACCCGTGTTGTTGGAGTATTGACAGGGAGAGGGATATGTTTTGTAATAACTGCTCCCTGGATCTCGCCTTTATCAGGAGGTCGTCCAGATAAGGGATTATATTGACTCCTTTCTGACGAAGGAGGACCATCATTTCCGCCATCACCTTGGTGAATACCCTCGGCACCGTGGAGAGACCGAAAGGAAACATCTGGAATTGGTAATGGCAATCCTGAATCGCGAATCTCAGATAAGCCTGGTGAGGAGGATAAATGGGAACATGCAGGTAACATCCTTTATGTCCACCGACACCAAGTAGTCCCCCTCCTCCAGACTGGCAATCACCGCCCGAAGTGATTCCATCTTGAACTTGAACCTTTTCAGGAAGAAATTCAGATCTTGTTAGGGTCTCCTGCCCTGTGCTGCCACGTCGTCATGGCAACCGGGAGACAAGTGCTAGCGGAGTAACCTGAGCGCAGCTGATACTCCGGTTCGGGTCTTTTGCTGTGCAGTGGTTACAGGCTCTGTGCACGGCAGGGGATCCGGTGCTGGTTTTTGTGCTCACAGTCTGTGAGGTCTGAGTGGGGCGTGGACAGCACCTGCTTTATAAGGCCTCTTCTCAGGTTAAGCAGATGCTGCTGAATCTTTGTTGGTTAGTCAGTTTCTGAAAGTTAGCCAGTACTGTGTAGCTTTGTATTTGTTGTTGCTTACTGCAAATAGGCCTGGGGATTTGGTACTACACTCTGCCAATCCAGACCTAGCAGTAAGACTGGAGTCAGTCGTTTAGCTTGCTGGGGTTCTTTTACTACTCTGTGAACTTAGCAAGTTTTCGGCTGTATTCTAAGACTTGCCTGCCTAATCCTGTCTCACTGTGCAAGGTGTCAGGTGTCAGCTTAGTGGCAGTAAGCTGAACCTGTGCACGGCAAGTGAGAATTAGGATTGTGGAGACTCTCCTTGTGTCTATCATTCCATCTCTGACCAAGGAGTTTACTGCCACACCCGTTGGTAACCCTTTAGGGTTTTGCTGTTGCCCTTAGCAACAGCATTTCGGGTTCTCTACGTATTAAAACACAACATCTTGCTTTTCCCATCTGAGCATTACTAATACTAGGGAGACACCCAGTTCCTTAGCCTCTGGGCTTCTCTGTTCACTTTGTGTGTATTTTGTTACCCTATCACCTTCTGTGTACGTAATGTCATATTTCCCAGTCTGTCTGTGAGTTCATTTGTTTTGCATACCTATCCGTTCAGACACCAGTACATTCCTGCAGGCACTGGTGTGCATAACAGTTCAAACACCAGTACATTCCTGCAGGCACTGGAGTGCATAACAGTTCTGACACCTGTACATTCCTGCAGGCACTGGTGTGCATAACAGATCTTTTAGATTTAAGATCGGTCTGACCGAGCCGTCCGGCTTCGGAACAACAAAGAGGCTTGAATAAAAACCCTGCCCTTGTTGTGACAACGGTACCAGGACTATGACCTGGTCTTGACATAATTTTTGGATTGCTGCTTTTACTGCTACTCTCTCTGGCGGAGAAGCTGGCAAGGTTAATTTGAAAAATCGGCATCGGGGAACGTCTTGAAACTCTAGTTTGTATCCCTGTGATACTATTTGCAACACCCAGGGGTCCAGGCCAGATAGAATCCAATCCTGGCTGAAGAGTTTGAGACGTGCCCCCACCCGAGCGGCCTCCCACAAGGGAGTTCCAGTGTCATGCTGGGGATTTGGCAGAATTAGGGGTAGACTTTTGCTCTTGGGAATCTAGAGCCGGTGTGGGATTCTTTCCCCTTCCCCTACCTGCAAAGAAGGGGGAACCTCTCGTCTTTTTGTATTTATTGGGCCGAAAGGACTGCATTTGCGGGTGATAGGTCTTTTTTGCCGGTGCAGGCGCAGAGGGCAAAAATGTTGACTTACCTGCGGTAGCCGCCGAGACTAACGCATCCAGGCCATCGCCAAATAAGGCCTCACCTTTATATGGGAGAGCCTCCATGTTTCTTTTGGAATCTTCATCCGCGTTCCACTGGCGAATCCATAAGGCCCGCCTAGCCGATACTGCCATGGTAGCGGCTTGTGAACTCAAGAGTCCAATATCCTGCATTGCTTCCAGCATGTAGGCGGCAGAATCCTTGATATTCCCTAACTTAAGGAGTATCTCATCTTTATCAATCGTGTCAATTTCTGATGACACGCTTTCTGACCATTTTTCAATAGCACGACTCACCCATGCGCAGGCAATAGTGGGTCTGAGCAGTGTACCATTGGTAACATAAATGGATTTCAATGTCGTTTCCATTTTGCGGTCTGCATAAGGAATAACAGCATCCTGAAAAATCACATCTTCCACAGATTTTCTCCAGCATGCAGCCTTATATTCAGACTTATCCAATATACGGTTAATCAGATGCATACTGTCACGTAGCTCTTTCACCCATGCAGGCTCTTGGTGTGCCGGTAGCGCCACCACATTACAACTCTGTGTCCCTAAAATGGCTTCCTCCGGGGAGGAACTCCCTGCCTCAGACATGCCTCACACTTGTACAGCACTCACAGACACACTGGGACTTATTTGGGGACAGACCCACAGTAAAATCTGTCAGAGGGACACAGCATAGGAGCAGCCAGCTCACAACCCCAGCGCCTGTATTTAATGTCTGTGAACACAGAATGCTCACTGAAATGCAGCGCTCTTTACACAGTAAAACACATTTGTAAAGCACCCAAATCGCTTTGTGCCCCCCTTATTTACACCCTGAATACTTGTAGTCAGAAGTGGAGGAGGACCAGCTATATCTCTGCATCCTGAGGAGAGAGAGAGAAAATGGTGCTGAGCAGTGTGCTGGCTGCCTGAGGAAGAAGCTCCGCCCTTTTTACCTCAGAGACTGTTTGTAATATTTATACTAGTGGGGGTAGGGCTGTGCCTGGGCATCTTATGCCCCCTATTAGCCAGTTTATAGAGGTATTTTGCTGCCCAGGGCGCCCCCCCCCCCCCCCGCGCCCTGCACCCTGCAGTGCCTGTGTGTGTGTGGGCAGCAATGGCGCGCTGCGCTCCCCGCCAGCCGCGTCGTACCTCAGCCGTCATTTACTTGATTGAAGTTCAATCTTCTCATATTCACCTGTCTTCTGACTTCTGGCTCTGTGAGGGGGGTGACGGCGTGCTGTGGGAGTGAGCATCTAGACACGGCTAGTGTTCAGTTCCCTTCAGGAGCTAATGGTGTCCTGTCAGCCAGAAGCAGAGCCATGAAACCATAGGTGTGCCCAGGGGGGGTGCCTGGTGCGCACAGGCACCCCCTAATGTCTGGCACCCCAATCTCACATGCCTGATGCAATGATCGCCGAGCAGGCTGATTACTGTCCCCTCTGCGTTGCACCTTGTCAGGACTGCATTACTGACCGGACGCCTGGGTTAATCAAGGGTGCCACTGCCACCGGCTTTCAAACTCCCGGCTCCACCTCCATGTACAAAAACATGCTTGCACGCCCACCTGCTACACCCGCCACATGCCCACCTCTCTCCTTCTATGCTATGCCAATGCCAGCCACTGATGAGGATCAGCATGCAGCCAGCGTTCCTCTTAGGAAGACAAATTCAATACTGGCAGGCGGTCGGCAGCAGCATTGACACGTCACTCGTTTTCCCAGCAGCAGCAGCAGTACTAGTCTGCGACTGTCAGTGTCAGTGAGTTACTGACTTGTAAGTAAGCTGCTGCAGCTTGCAGGGGAAAGAGAGAGGGAGCCAGACCAGGCTGAGGAGGAGCAGTGTAATTGCAGTGAGTGCCATCAGGGATGTTTGTTTGGTGCACACCACAACATCTGACAAAGTATCTGCTTTATTAGGATTGGTACAAGGGTGGATATTTTATATTGCATTGACCGTCAATAGATGGTGCTAGACACGCCCAAAAAGCGGTGCTAGACACACCCCTCCGATGGAGCACCCCCTAATAAAATGTGCTGCGCACGCCTATGCATGAAACTCTGACGAAGTTGGTTCTGCTTCTGCCCCCTCAGTCCCACGAAGCAGGGAGTCTGATGCCAGCAGATCTCCCTGAAAATAAAAAAACCTAACATAAGTCTTTTCAGAGAAGCTCAGTAGAGCTCCTCAGAGTGCATCCAGTCGACCTGGGCACATTTCTAAAACTGAGGTCTGGAGGAGGGGCATAGGGGGAGGAGCCAGTTCACACCTAATGAAAAGCCTTTAGAGAGCCCCTGTCTTCTGCGGATCCCGTCTATACCCCATGGTCTTGATGTCATCCCCAGCATCCTCTAGGACGTATGAGAAATGGGCATGTCTAATTTTTTTGTCTCATTTGTTTCATTTAGTCTCTTTATCTACTATTAGGACTTGTGTGAAAATCTGAGGTAGTTTCAGGCCAAATTTCATCTGAAACATAGCAAATTCTGAAGGGTTCACAAACTTTCAACCACCACTGTATATCTAACAACTCAATGTGCCTGCAACAGTGTGACAGGAAGTGCGACACCACTACACTCTGCGGTTGGAGGACCCAGCTCCTTCCACTATCTAAGTTTATGAGTAAAATGTGATAGTCTGCATAACACAGGCATCAGCGAGAACCCGGGAAGTCTGCACAGTGTTTCACAGGAGCCATCATTGAAAAGGTAAAACCACCTTAGCAATGCCAACATCATGCAGACTATTACATTCAACCTTATGTTTTCTCATTCGTCTCCTTTCCCTTCTCACATTAGATCACAGTCATATTCAGCTTCCTACTCATTGTAACAACTACACTACTGGACACAGAGCCGGCCTTAGGCTATACTTACCTACTCTCCCGGAAGCTGCGGGAGGCTCCCGTTTTTTGGGGTAGCCCCCCGCACCCCCGGAAGAGTGGGCAGGTCTCCCGCATCCTGCTCGCACCCTAGTGATGCAAGCAGGATGGAGAGATAACCTCCCGATTCGCGGGTCCGTCGGGTGGAGAAGGGGTTAAAATGACGCAAATCGCGTCATTTTAGCCCCGCCCCCTTCCCGCGGACCCGCGAATCGCGGCATTTCCCGATGCGGGGGCGGGGCTTAGTGATGTCACAGTCCGGCCCCGCCCCCCGAAGTCACTGCAGCGTCTCCTCTCCGGGCTTCTCCCGGAGAGGAGAAAGAAAATGTCGGTAAGTATGCCTTAGGCATAGGCAAACTAGGCAAATGCCTAGGGCATTTGGTATGCTTAGGGGCACCAGCAGCTTCTGCTGATTAAAATGATATGCGGCATGCCTATATTCTGTGTGTGGCTGCGGCTGTATCTGCATACAAAATGCTACGTTGTGTGTATTCCTGAAAATCACTGTAATGTAGCATTTCGTATGCAGATACAGCCACAGTCGCACACAGAATATAGGCAATGCTGCATATCATTTTAATCAGAAGCTGCTTGTGCATCCTAGCCACATAGTAATGCAAATAAGATGCATTTTCATAAACAAAAGGCGCCTGACTTTAGCAGAGCTGCCAGCTGACTCATGCCAGACATTTCCTGCAGAACTAGTGGCGGTGCTAGGGGGCACCAGCCAAAATCTTGCCTAGGGCATCATATTGGTTAGGGCCGGCTCTGACTGGACAGGTCAGTTCCTCATATAGCCTTAGATGCATCTACAGTATTTTAATAATTCTCAGCCCATTCTGTTACTTTACATCACATAAGTAACACCTATGTGACTCTTTCAAGCTCTGGAGTAAAAATGTTCTTGATAAAAGCTCCCTCCTAAAGTTAATATTGTAATTTTCCCCAGTTATCATTGCAAGAGGTAAGGGCTTGGTTGCAGCCATATGTAAACTGAGATATGCGAGATAGGTCAGGGCACAAGCACAGAATCACTAGCAGATAATCAGGCAGAGGTCAGGGGCACAAGCACAGAATCACTAGCAGATAATCAGGCAGAGGTCAGGGGCACAAGCACAGAATCACTAGCAGATAGTCAGGCAGAGGTCAGGGGCACAAGCACAGAATCACTAGCAGATAGTCAGGCAGAGGTCAGGGGCACAAGCACAGAATCACTAGCAGATAATCAGGCAGAGGTCAGGGGCACAAGCACAGAATCACTAGCAGATAATCAGGCAGAGGTCAGGGGCACAAGCACAGAATCACTAGCAGATAAACAGGCAGAGGTCAGGGGCACAAGCACAGAATCACTAGCAGATAATCAGGGAGAGGTCAGAGGCACAAGCACAGAATCACTAGCAGATAATCAGGGAGAGGTCAGTGACACAAGCACAGAATCACTAGCAGATAATCAGGCAGAGGTCAGGGGCACAAGCACAGAATCACTAGCAGATAATCATGGAGAGGTCAGGGGCACAAGCACAGAATCATTAGCAGATAATCAGGCAGAGGTCAGGGACACAAGCACAGAATCACTAGCAGATAATCAGGCAGAGGTCAGGGGCACAAGCACAGAATCACTAGCAGATAATCAGGCAGAGGTCAGGGACACAAGCACAGAATCACTAGCAGATAATCAGGCAGAGGTCAGGGGCACAAGCACAGAATCACTAGCAGATAATCAGGCAGAGGTCAGGGGCACAAGCACAGAATCACTAGCAGATAATCAGGCAGAGGTCAGGGACACAAGCACAGAATCACTAGAAGATAATCAGGCAGAGGTCAGGGGCACAAGCACAGAATCACTAGCAGATAATCAGGCAGAGGTCAGGGGCACAATCACAGAATCACTAGCAGATAATCAGGCAGAGGTCAGGGGCACAAGCACAGAATCACTAGCAGATAATCAGGGAGAGGTCAGGGGCACAAGCACAGAATCACTAGCAGATAATCAGGCAGAGGTCAGGGGCACAAGCACAGAATCACTAGCAGATAATCAGGCAGAGGTCAGGGGCACAAGCACAGAATCACTAGCAGATAATCAGGCAGAGGTCAGTGACACAAGCACAGAATCACTAGCAGATAATCAGGCAGAGGTCAGGGGCACAAGCACAGAATCATTAGCAGATAATCAGGCAGAGGTCAGGAGCACAAGCACAGAATCACTAGCAGACAATCAGGTAGAGGTCAGGGATACAAGCACAGAATCACTAGCAGATAATCAGGCAGAGGTCAGTGACACAAGTACAGAATCACTAGCAGATAATCAGGCAGAGGTCAGGGGCACAAGCACAGAATCATTAGCAGATAATCAGGCAGAGGTCAGGAGCACAAGCACAGAATCACTAGCAGATAATCAGGCAGAGGACAGGAGCACAAGCACAGAATCACTAGCAGATAATCAGGCAGATGTCTGGGGCACAAGCACATAATCACTAGCAGATAATCAGGCAGAGGACAGGAGCACAAGCACAGAATCACTAGCAGATAATCAGGCAGATGTCTGGGGCACAAGCACAGAATCACTAGCAGATAATCAGGCAGAGGTCAGGGGCACAAGCACAGAATCACTAGCAGATAGTCAGGCAGAGGTCAGGGGCACAAGCACAGAATCACTAGCAGATAATCAGGCAGAGGTCAGAGGCACAAGCACGTAATCACTAGCAGATAGTCAGGCAGAGGTCAGGGGCACAAGCACAGAATCACTAGCAGATAATCAGGCAGAGGTCTGGGGCACAAGCACAGAATCACTAGCAGATAATCAGGCAGAGGTCAGGGGCACAAGCAGAGGATCACTAGCAGATAATCAGGCAGAGGTCAGTGACACAAGTACAGAATCACTAGCAGATAATCAGGCAGAGGTCAGGGGCACAAGCACAGGATCACGAGCAGATAATCAGGCAGAGGTCAGTGGCACAAGCACAGGATCACTAGCAGATAATCAGGCAGATGTCTGGGGCACAAGCACAGAATCACTAGCAGATAATCAGGGAGAGGTCAGGGGCACAAGCACAGAATCACTAGCAGATAATCAGGCAGAGGTCAGGGGCACTAGCACAGAATCACTAGCAGATAATCAGGCAGAGGTCAGGGGCACAAGCACAGGATCACTAGCAGATAATCAGGCAGAGGTCAGGGGTACAAGCACAGAATCACTAGCAGATAATCAGGCAGAGGTCAGGGGCACTAGCACAGAATCACTAGCAGATAATCAGGCAGAGGTCAGGAGCACAAGCACAGAATCACTAGCAGATAATCAGGCAGAGGTCAGGGGCAAAAGCACAGGATCACTAGCAGATAATCAGGCAGATGTCTGGGGCACAAGCACAGAATCACTAGCAGATAATCAGGCAGAGGTCAGTGACACAAGCACAGGATCACTAGCAGATAATCAGGCAGAGGTCAGGGGCACAAGCACAGAATCACTAGCAGATAATCAGGCAGATGTCTGGGGCACAAGCACAGAATCACTAGCAGATAATCAGACAGAGGACAGGTCACAAGCACAGAATCACTAGCAGATAATCAGGCAGAGGTCAGGGGCACAAGCACAGAATCACTAGCAGATAATCAGGCAGAGGTCAGGGGTACAAGCACAGAATCACTAGCAGATAATCAGGCAGAGGTCAGGAGCACAAGCACAGAATCACTAGCAGATAATCAGGCAGATGTCTGGGGCACAAGCACAGAATCACTAGCAGATAATCAGGCAGAGGTCAGGGGTGCAAGCACAGAATCACTAGCAGATAATCAGGCAGATGTCTGGGGCACAAGCACAGAATCACTAGCAGATAATCAGGCAGATGTCTGGGGCACAAGCACAGAATCACTAGCAGATAATCAGGCAGAGGTCAGGGGTGCAAGCACAGAATCACTAGCAGATAATCAGGCAGAGGTCAGCGGCACAAGCACAGGATCACTAGCAGATAATCAGGCAGAGGTCTGGGGCACAAGCACAGAATCACTAGCAGATAATCAGGCAGAGGTCAGGGGTGCAAGCACAGAATCACTAGCAGATAATCAGGCAGAGGTCAGCGGCACAAGCACAGGATCACTAGCAGATAATCAGGCAGAGGTCTGGGGCACAAGCACAGAATCACTAGCAGATAATCAGGCAGAGGTCAGGGACACAAGCACAGAATCACTAGCAGATAATCAGGCAGAGGTCAGTGACACAAGCACAGAATCACTAGCAGATAATCAGACAGAGGTCAGGGGCACAAGCACAGAATCACTAGCACATAGTCAGGCAGAGGTCAGGGGCACAAGCACAGAATCACTAGCAGATAGTCAGGCAGAGGTCAGGGGCACAAGCACAGAATCACTAGCAGATAATCAGGCAGAGGTCAGTGACACAAGCACAGAATCACTAGCAGATAATCGGGCAGAGGTCAGGGGCACAAGCACAGAATCACTAGCAGATAATCAGGCAGAGGTCAGTGACACAAGCACAGAATCACTAGCAGATAATCAGGCAGAGGTCAGGGGCACAAGCACAGAATCACTAGCAGATAATCGGGCAGAGGTCTGGGGCACAATCACAGAATCACTAGCAGATAATCAGGCAGAGGTCAGTGACACAAGCACAGAATCACTAGCAGATAATCAGGCAGAGGTCTGGGGCACAAGCACAGAATCACTAGCAGATAATCAGGCAGAGGTCAGGAGCACAAGCACAGAATCACTAGCAGATAATCAGACAGAGGTCTGGGGCACAAGCACAGAATCACTAGCAGATAATCAGGCAGAGGTCAGGGACACAAGCACAGAATCACTAGCAGATAATCAGACAGAGGTCAGGGGCACAAGCACAGAATCACTAGCAGATAATCAGGCAGAGGTCAGGGGCACAAGCACAGAATCACTAGCAGATAATCAGGCAGAGGTCAGGGGCACAAGCACAGAATCACTAGCAGATAATCAGGCAGAGGTCAGGGGCACAAGCACAGAATCACTAGCAGATAATCAGGCAGAGGTCTGGGGCACAAGCACAGAATCACTAGCAGATGATCAGGCAGAGGTCAGTGACACAAGCACAGAATCACTAGCAGATAATCAGGCAGAGGACAGAGGCACAAGCACAGAATCACTAGCAGATAATCAGGCAGAGGTCAGGGGCACAAGCACAGGATCACTAGCAGATAATCAGGCAGAGGTCAGCGGCACAAGCACAGAATCACTAGCAGATAATCAGGCAGAGGTCAGGGGCATAAGCACAGAATCACTAGCAGATGATCAGGCAGAGGTCAGGGACACAAGCACAGAATCACTAGCAGATAATTAGGCAGAGGTCAGGGACACAATCACAGAATCACTAGCAGATAATCAGGCAGAGGTCAGGGACACAAGCACAGAATCACTAGCAGATAATCAGGAAGAGATCAGGGACACAAGCACAGAATCACTAGCAGATAATCAGGCAGAGGTCAGGGGCACAAGCACAGAATCACTAGCAGATAATAGGGCAGAGGTCAGGGGCACAAGCACAGAATCACTAGCAGATAATCAGGCAGAGGTCAGGGGCACAAGCACAGAATCACTAGCAGATAATAGGGCAGAGGTCAGGGGCACAAGCACAGAATCACTAGCAGATAATCAGGCAGAGGTCAGGGACACAAGCACAGTATCACTAGCAGATAATCAGGCAGAGGTCAGGGGTACAAGCACAGAATCACTAGCAGATAATCAGGCAGAGGTCAGTGACACAAGCACAGAATCACTAGCAGATAATCAGGCAGAGGTCAGGGGCACAAGCACAGAATCACTAGCAGATAATCAGGCAGAGGTCAGGGGCACAAGCACAGAATCACTAGCAGATAATCAGGCAGAGGTCAGTGACACAAGCACAGAATCACTAGCAGATAATCAGGCAGAGGTCAGGGGCACAAGCACAGAATCACTAGCAGATAATCAGGCAGAGATCAGGGACACAAGCACAGAATCACTAGCAGATAATCAGGCAGAGGTCAGGGGCACAAGCACAGAATCACTAGCAGATAATCAGGCAGAGGTCAGGGGCACAAGCACAGAATCACTAGCAGATAATCAGGCAGAGGTCAGGGACACAAGCACAGAATCACTAGCAGATAATCAGGCAGAGGTCAGGGACACAAGCACAGAATCACTAGCAGATAATCAGGCAGAAGTCAGGGGAACAATCACAGAATCACTAGCAGATAATCAGGCAGAGGTCAGGGACACAAGCACAGAATCACTAGCAGATAATCAGGCAGAGGTCAGTGACACAAGCACAGAATCACTAGCAGATAGGCATTGGAGAATACACATGAATGAATGAATGAATGAATGAATGAATGAATGAATGAATGAATGAATGAATGAATGAATCAACACATTAACATAAGTTTGGAACACAGTAAACCTTCTCTCTCAGCAATGAAGGCCAGAAGGGTGTCCGGATCCTAACAGGGCAATAATCTGCAATGTGCTGGCACCGCCCCTAAACATTTGATGTCCAAGATGGATGGGGCTACGGGGACCTCGATGTACCTGAATGCCCGTAGTGTCCCTAGGACACACTATACAATAATATATATGCAACTGATGACACTCCAGGAGGCTATCTAGGCTTCAAGGTTCTGTTTCAGGCAACCTGCAAGCCAAATTCTGGTGCCACAGCCAGGGCCAGTGCTTGGGTGTTTGGTGTTCCCCTGCAAATGTTAAATTTGTGCCCTCCCATATGTAATAAAGGGACAGCATGCACCAAAGGCGCACACCGAGGGAAAGGGGTGTGCTCTCACCATGAAGGATGGCCACACAATAGTACTCCCAATTCAAATTACATCACACAGTAGCACAATCTTATTCACATTATACCACACGTAGGGCCCCTGATTCATATTACAGGGTCCCTTCTTCACGTTGCGCTACACAGTAGTACCCCTTTATACACATCATGCTACAAAATAGTGCCCCTTATGCACAATGCCCACAGTAGTGTCTGTCATATACATAATGTCCACAGTAGTAGTGCCTCTTACACATAACGCCCACAGTAGTAGTGCCACACATATTGCACACACTAGTAGTGCACCTTACACATAACACCCATAGTAGTAGTGCACCTTACACATAACGCCCTCAGTAGTAGTGCCACACATAATGCCTACAGTAGTAGTGCACCTTACACATAACGCCCACAGTAGTCATGCCCCTTACACATAATGCCCACAGTAGTAGTGTCCCTTACACATAATGCCCACAGTAGTAGTGTCCCTTACACATAACGCCCACAGTAGTCATGCCCCTTACACATAATGCCGACAGTAGTAGTGTCCCTTACACATAATGCCCACAGTAGTAGTGTCCCTTACACATAATGCCCGCAGTAGTAGTGCCCTTACACATAATGCCCACAGTAGTAGTGTCCCTTACACATAATGCCCACAGTAGTAGTGTCCCTTACACATAATGCCCACAGTAGTAGTGCCACACATAATGCCCACAGTAGTAGGCATAGACCACTAAGACAACTTGCTGTTGATATTTGAAGGAGTGCTGAACATATACATACGGGTGGTCTTCAGTATGCCGGCTGTCGGGATCCCGGCGCACAGTATACCGGCGCCGGGATCCCGACAGCCGGCATGCTGACACTTATTCTCCCTCGTGGGGGTCCACGACCCCCCTGGAGGGAGAATAAAATAGCCTGGCACGCGTAGCGCGCCACCGTGGCTGCAGCGTGGCGAGTGCAGCGAGCCCGCAAGGGGCTCATCTGTGCTCGCCACACTGTCGGTATGCCGGCGGTAGGGCTCCCGGCGCCGGTATGCTGGTCGCCGGGAGCCCGACCGCCGGCATACCATACTACACCCATACATACATACATACATACATACATACATACCTCCCAAAAAGTGGCAGATTTTGCCTATGGGCTGCAGGTAAAATTCGCCACCTCAGCTCAGAGTCTGTGAAGTTAGATGCAGTCCGTGACACTGCACTGGCTTCCCTGAGACTGGCAGTGACTTCCTAACGGAAGTACTACCTGCCTGTCAGAGACACTACAGGCAGTCCCACTGGGAGGTGTTTCCTCCCTACAAGGCTGCCAGACCGGGCTGCAATTAGCAGAAAATGGGCTTCCTGTAGGAAGCCACTGTCTGCCTTTCGGCCAGCACAATCCAGCTACTGTGGGCTGCAGCTGATGCAGTCCATTCAGGAGTAACTAATATGTCTCTAGAGCAGAAATAAATGCTGGGAAATCTACCTGGTCAGTGGTTACTGATACCTCAGGGTCTTTTTATAATTGTATAATTTTTTATAATTGTATGAGGAATCTGCTGCCTGACTGTGAATATGTATTTTTATAGTTATTTTATTCTTGATTTTTTTTAAATTAATTTAATATGTTTTTATTAAAATGTGATTATATTCCACCAGGCTGATCCTGAGTTAAACCTTACTGCAGTGGTTCTCAAACTTTTTTGGATCACGGCGCCCTAGAGAATTAGAATTTTTTTTCACGCCACCCCTAGACCAAAAGTTTCTTATTGAGAAATTTAGATGAAATATATAAGTTGTGTTTACAGTATGTCATCCTTAGGTTCAACTGTGTGGTGAGTTACATGATATGCTTGTGTCTGTCCACATATTTTATGATTGACAGCCACCAGCACTGGTGTTGCCTATTAAAATGATCATAAATAATTTGAATTGGTCCTGGACCAACAACCTGAGGCACCCCTGCAAGAGTCCCGCGGCATCCCAGGGTGCCACGGCACACAGTTTGAGAACCACTGCCTTACTGATTATATATACTGTACAGCGCGTTCCTCATGGATCATGTGACCTGCTAGTGCTCATTACCTGATGATGTTAGCTGGTGCAGATTTTCATTCCCCAGCCAGAACTCTGTCAATTGGCTACCAAACCCCATCTTGTAGGAATTCCAGTCACGGAGGAAATTAATGGAACCATCACAACGTTTCTGAAATACCTGTAAGTGAGAGAGAACACAAGGTCGGGAGCTGCACATGAACATCATTTGCCTGTATGGAAGAGAACCATGGAGTTTAGGCCACACAGCGAGACATGGACCGTCCATGGTGCTTAATAATATAGTAATTGAACTGGTGGGGCAGATGTAACATGTGCAGAGAGAGTTAGATTTGGGTGGGTTATATTGTTTCTGTGCAGGGTAAATACTGGCTGCTTCATTTTTTACCCAAATCTAACACTCTCTGCACATGTTACATCTGCCCCATGTGCAGTGCAGCATGGTTTTGCCCAATTGCTAACTTTTTTTGGTTTGCTAATAACTCTGAATAACCCCCTATATTTGCAATTTTTCCTTAAGGTATTAATAGAGAAAGATGCTTAGGGCTACTAACTCGTAAGCAAGCCATGTTCAGCTGCCAATGGGGGAAGCAGCTGGTCCTGAGACCTATGTCTGCAGCAATGATCGTTTTGGGGGGGGTGCAATATATGTACTAACAAACCTGAATAAGGCCCTTAGTTCAAACAAATTCTCTTTGCGATGGAATGCTTCCTTGAATTAATCTGTTGGAGCCGTGGTGGTGGATAGTGTTATAGTGAGATGCTTTGTATGCGACCAACATATCACTGCACATGCCAATAGAAATACTGCAGATATCTCTTTCTCTAGATCTTGTGAGATTCTCAGGCCTACCAAGTAGTGAGCAGGACCTAGATCTTTCATCTTGAATGTTTGACCTAACCGCTGATTGACATCTGTGATGTGCTGCTAGTAACAGATCATCCTTACAGATAATAAAGAGTTTTTCTTATATGTGTTTGTGGTAGATAATGATCTGTCATTAAACACACAAAGTCCATTTCTTATAGTAGTGCATCTAACTTGATGAACCAACAATGACCACTCTGTTTTAGACAGTACAAAGCTTCTTGAAGAGACAGACTTCTCCCTCTTGGAACATATCCTCACAGTAATGCTCTGGAGGTTCCATGTAAATTTCCTCCATCAGTTCTCCATTTAAGAAAGCCATCAAAGTCTAATAGGTATAACAGCATATTGTACACGGCAGATAAGGCAATGACTAAGCGTAATGTACTGTACCTTGCCACAGGAGAGTAGGTTTCACTGCAGTCAACTCCAGATCTCTGCATATAACCCTCTGCAATAAGACAAGCTTTGTAACAGGTGATGGTCCCGTCTGCTTTTGTTCTTTCTCAGAACATCCAATTGCTCTCAACTCCTTATCTATTGCTGATTTTTATTCACATCAATCATTACTTGACTTTGCTTCTTGGATATTTTGGTTTTCACAGCATATGTTATTTGCAAATGTCTCATAATTTCTTCTAGGTGGTTTCCCACTATTTGATCTTGCAGAAGTTCTGTTCTGTGGTTGGATGTCTACACTGGTAGTTTCTATCTCAGTCTCAGACACACTTCCAGCTGCCAGCATATCCAATAAAATATACTTGCTCTGCAAATCTTGTTTCAGCTTTATTTTAAGAGGTACTGTTTATTTGGAATATAACATCTCCTGTCTTTATAAGCTTTTTCTTTAGGGTTCCAGAGCCTGCCCCATTTATTTTCTTGGCAGTATCCAAGTGAGATACATTTCACATATTTGGGATCCAGCTTATGTGTTTTCTCTTTGGAGATATAGACATATGCAATACACCCATACACTTTGAGATGGTTGATGCTTGGCTTTCTCCCAGACCATACCTATAACGGTGTTTTGTCTTTTACAGCAACTGTGGGAGCATGTTTTTAAGATATACCGCTGTAGATACCGCTTCCCGCAGCACTTATTCATGCTGGAATTCTTTAGCATAGAGTGAGCTCTCTTCACTATAGTACGGTTTGCACACTCACACCATTCTATTCTGCATATATGCCATTAGTGTCACTACAGGGGTTCGGTGGTCCACCGATTGGTGACAGCCAAATGTTGGCACATTTTTATTTTTCAGTGACAGGAGGCAGGGGCTGCACTGTAACATTACATGCAGCACTTGGCTCCTGTCACAGTGTAGGAGCCACCACTGTAGACATGACCAGTATCTCCTGGACCCCCAGTGTGATACAAAATGGGGGTTGGACTGCAGGGCCACTCCCTTCCCATAAAGCCACACCCCCTTCCATGAAGCCATGCCCCCTTTTAACTCTACAAACCGCGCCGGATGTCACGTGGCACCCCTGGTGTATGCAATGGTTAGTTGATGATCATTGCCATATTTCTTGGGAAGAGTTCAAAATATTTGATTTGTTATTCTTCTCCAGTGTCAGACTTTGACCTTTGCTCTGATAAAATAAACATGTGTCATTCTAATGAAGTCATCAATGAACATTATGAACTGTCTGTTTCTACTTATCGATTTCACTTCCATCGGACCACACACATCTGTATGTACCAGTTCCAGGGGCATCATGATGGCACGATGATGAGGAGAGGGTTGCCGGGTCGAGAAAGAAGTTGAGCAGCTAAGGATGCTCCGGGAGGCTCTATTAGCTGCAGGGCACCACATGCCTATCCCTAGTTAAAGCCCCAGACAGATGTAATAGAGAGTACGGGGTGTAGTCAATAGATTTCGGATCCTATCCGATGGAAAGGATCCAACATCTCAGTGTTCGATGATAAGCCAAATCTGACAGGATTTGTCCGCTCCCGAACCAGACTTTTTTTAAAGTCGGATTGACAATGGGGGTAATTCAGAGTTGATCGCAGCAGCAAATTTGTTAGCAGTTGGGTAAAACCATGTGCACTGCAGGGGGGTAGGTAGGTGTAACATGTGCAGAGAGAATTAGATTTGGGTGGGGTGTGTTCAAACTGAAATCTAAATTGCAGTGTAAAAATAAAGCAGCCAGTATTTACCCTGCACAGAAATAAAATAACCCACCCAAATCTAACTCTCTCTGCACATGTTACATCTGCACCTGCTGCAGTGCACATGGGTGGTCATTCCGAGTTGTTCGCTCGTTGCCGATTTTTGCTACGGAGCGATTAAGGCAAAAATGCGCATGCGCTTAGTAATTTTACTAAGAACTTAGTAGATTTACTCACGGCAGAACGAAGATTTTTCATCGTTGAAGAGATCGGAGCGTGATTGACAGGCAGTGGGTGTTTCTGGGTGGAAACTGGCCGTTGTCTGGGAGTGTGCGGAAAAACGCAGGCGTGTCAGGCAAAAACGCGGGAGTGTCTGGAGAAACGGGGGGAGTGGTTGGCCGGACGCTGGGCGTGTGTGTGACGTCAAACCAGGAACGAAACTGACTGAACTGATCGCTATTTGTGAGTAGGTCTGGAGCTACTCAGAAACTGCTAAGAAATTTCTTTTTGCTATTTTGCGAATCTTTCATTCGCTATTCTGCTAAGCTAAGATACACTCCCAGAGGGCGGCGGCCTAGCGTGTACAATGCTGCTAAAAGCAGCTAACGAGCGAACAACTCGGAATGAGGGCCATGGTTTTGACCAACTGCTAACAAATTTGCTGCTACGATCAAGTCTGAATTACCCCCATTGTCGGAAACGGGGATGAAACCTGTCAGATTTGGCCACGTTTCCGACAAAACATCTGGATCTGCAGTAAAGATGAGCAGGTTTGGTTCGTCGAGATCCGAACCCCCCCGAACTTCACCTATTTTACACAGGTCCGAGGCAGCCTCGGATCTTCCAGCCTTGCTCGGTTAACCCGAACGCGGACGAACGTTATCATTCCGCTGTCGGATTCTTGCGAGATTCGTATTCTATATAAAGAGCCGGGCATCGCCGCCATTTTCACTCGTGCATTGGAGATTGAACGGAGAGGACGTGGCTACGTTCTCTGCCTGAAAAGCTCCGTAATCTGTGCTCTGTGTGCTGCAAATATCTGTGCTCCGTGTGCTGCAAATAGCTACGTTCTCTGCCTGAAAAGCTCCATATCTGTGCTCAGTGTGCTGCAAATATCTGTGCTCAGTGTGCTGCATTTTGGTGACCAACAGTATATAGTTGTACAGTACAGTAGGCCATTGCTGTATCTTGCAGTTCTGTGTCACTGCAAGTATCCATTCCATATCTGTGCTGCATTTTTGTGAGCAGTATATGTAGTAGTACAGTGCAGCATTTTGGTGACCAACAGTATATAGTTGTAGTAGGCCATTGCTATTGATATAATAATATTACTGGCATATAATTCCACACATTAAAAAATGGAGACCAAAAATGTGGAGGGTAAAACAGGGAAAGAGCAAGATCCACTTCCACCTAGTGCTGAAGCTGCTGCCACTAGTCATGGCAGAGATGATGAAATGCCATCAACGTCGTCTGCCAAGGCAGATGCCCAATGTCATTGTAGAGAGCATGTAAAATCCAAAAAACAAAAGTTCAGTAAAATGACCCAAAAATCTAAATTAAAAGCGTCTGAGGAGAAGCGTAATCTTGCCAATATGCCATTTACGACACGGAGTGGCAAGGAACGGCTGAGGCCCTGGCCTATGTTCATGGCTAGTGGTTCAGCTTCACATGAGGATGGAAGCACTCATCCTCCCGCTAGAAAACTGAAAAGACTTAAGCTGGCAAAAGCACAGCAAAGAACTGTACGTTCTTCTAAATCACAAATCCCCAAGGAGAGTCTAATTGTGTCGGTGGTTGCGATGCCTGACCTCCCCAACACTGGACGGGAAGAGGTGGCTCCTTCCACCATTTACACGCCCCCTGCAACTGCTGGAAGGAGCACCCACAGTACAGTTCCTGATAGTCAAATTGAAGATGTCACTGTTGAAGTACACCAGGATGAGGATATGGGTGTTGCTGGCGCTGAGAGGAAATTGACAAGGAGGATTCTGATGGTGAGGTGGTTTGTTTAAGTCAGGCACCCGGGGAGACACCTGTTGTCCATGGGATGAATATGGCCATTGACATGCCTGGTCAAAATACAGAAAAAAATCACCTCATCGTGTGGAATTATTTTAACAGAAATGCAGACAACAGGTGTCAAGCCGTGTGTTGCCTTTGTCAAGCTGTAATAAGTAGGGGTAAGGACGTTAACCACCTAGGAACATCCTCCCTTATACGTCACCTGGTGCGCATTCATCAGAAGTCATTGACAAGTTCAAAAACTTTGGATGGCAGCGGAAGCAGTCCACTGACAACTAAATCCCTTCCTCTTGTACCCAAGCTCCTGCAAACCACACCACCAACTCCCTCATTGTCAATTTCCTCCTTAGACAGGAACGCCAATAGTCCTGCAGGCCATGTCACTGGCAAGTCTGACGAGTCCTCTTCTAACTCGGATTCCTCCGATGGATCCTTGAGTGTAACGCCTACTGCTGCTGGCGCTGCTGTTGTTGCTGCTGGGAGTCGATTGTCATCCCAGAGGGGAAGTCGGAAGACCACTTGTACTACTTCCAGTAAGCAATTGACTGTCCAACAGTCCTTTGCGACTAAGATGAAATATCACAGCAGTCATCCTGCTGCAAAGCGGATAACTCAGGCCTTGGCAGCTGTGTTGGTGTTAAACGTGTGTCCGGTATCCACCGTTAATTCACAGGGACTTAGAGAATTTCTTGAGGTAGTGTGTCCCCGGTTCCAAATACCATCTAGGTTCCACTTCTCTAGGCAGGCGATACCGAGAATGTACACAGACGTCAGAAAAAGACTCACCAGTGTCCTAAAAAATGCAGTTGTACCCAATGTCCACTTAACCACGGACATGTGGACAAGTGGAGCAGGGCAGACTCAGGACTATATGACTGTGACAGCCCAATGGGTAGATGTATTGCCTCCCGCAGCAAGAACAGCAGCGGCGGCACCAGTAGCAGCATCTCGCAAACGCCAACTCGTTCCTAGGCAGGCTACGCTTTGTATCACCGCTTTCCATAAGAGGCACACAGCTGACAACCTCTTACGGAAACTGAGGAACATCATCGCAGAATGGCTTACCCCAATTGGTCTCTCCTGGGGATTTGTGACATCGGACAACACCACCAATATTGTGCGTGCATGTGGGCAAATTCCAGCACGTCCCATGTTTTGCACATACATTGAATTTGGTGGTGCAGAATTTTTTTAAAAACGACAGGGGTGTGCAAGAGATGCTGTTGGTGTCCCAAAGAATTGCGGGCCACTTTCGGAATTCAGCCACCGCGTGCCGAAGACTGGAGCACCAGCAAACACTCCTGAACCTGCCCCGCCATCATCTGAAGCAAGAGGTGGTAACGAGGTGGAATTCAACCCTCTATATGCTTCAGAGGATGGAGGAGCAGCAAAAGGCCATTCAAGCCTATACACCTGCCTACGATATAGACAAAGGAGGGGGAATGCACCTGACTCAAGCACAGTGGAGAATGATTTCAATGTTGTGCAAGGTTCTGCAACCCTTTGAACTTGTCACATGTGAAGTCAGTTCAGACACTGCAAGCCTGAGTCAGGTCATTCCCCTCATCAGGCTTTTGCAGAAGCAGCTGGAGACATTGAAGGAGGAGCTATATCGGAGCGATTCCGCTAGGCATGTGGGACTTGTGGATGGAGCCCTTAATTCGCTTAACCAGGATTCACGGGTGGTCAATCTGTTGAAATCAGAGCACTACATTTTGACCACTGTGCTCGATCCCAGGTTTAAAGCCTACGTTGTATCTCTCTTTCCGGCAGACACAAGTCTGCACATGTTCAAAGACCTGCTGGTGAGACACTTGTCAACTCAAGCGGAACGTGACCCGTCAACAGCTCCTCCTTCACATTCTCCCGCAACTGGGGCTACGAGGAAAAGGCTAAGAATTCCGAGCCCACCCGCTGGCGGTGATGCAGGGCAGTCTGGAGCGAGTGCTGACATCTGGTCCGGACTGAAGGACCTGCCAACGATTACTGACATGTCGTCTACTGTCACTGCATATGATTCTGTCACCATTGAAAGAATGGTGGAGGATTATATGAGTGACCGCATCCAAGTAGGCACGTCAGACAGTCCGTACGTATACTAGGAGGAAAAAGAGGCAATTTGGAGGCCCTTGCACAAACTGGCCTTATTTTACCTAAGTTGCCCCCACTCCAGTGTGTACTCCGAAAGAGTGTTTAGTGCAGCCGGTCACCTTGTCAGCGATCGGCGTACGAGGTTACTTCCACAAAATGTGGAGAAGATGATGTTCATCAAAATGAATTATAATCAATTCCTCCGTGGAGACATTCACCATCAATTGCCTCCAGAAATTACACAGGGACCTGAGATGGTGGATTCCAGTGGGGACGAATTAATACTCTGTGAGGAGGGGGATGTACACAGTGAAAGGGGTGAGGAATCGGAGGATGATGATGAGGTGGACATCTTGCCTCTGTAGAGCCAGTTTGTGCAAGGAGAGATTGATTGCTTCTTTTTTTGGTGGGGGCTCAAACCAACCAGTCATTTCAGCCACAGTCGTGTGGCAGACCCTGTGGCTGAAATGATGGGTTTGTTAAAGTGTGCATGTCCTGTTTATACAACCCAAGGGTGGGTGGGAGGGCCCAAGGACAATTCCATCTTGCACCTCTTTTTTTTAATCTTTGCATCATGTGATGTTTGGGGACAATTTTTTGAAGTGCCATCCTGTCTGACACTGCAGTGCCACTCCGAGATGGGCCAGGTGTTTGTGCCGCCCACT